>NW_017671416.1:40317-137769 GCF_001879085.1 Nicotiana attenuata | reverse complement strand
TGTGTGTGGTGGGGCGGGGGGGGGTTGGAGGGAGTAGAAGTGTTCGGTTCCGAATTAAGGAGCAACCTCTTACCCCTTATTTCTTTTTGGTCCACTCATGACTCATGTTGTTCCTATTTGTAAAGAAGAATGGGCGTTGTTCATGAAAAATCGTATCTTTTGTAGGTTTTCTACTTTTTGTTTTACTTCATGTATACTCTTGCCCAAATATTTTATAAAATATATTATTTTAAAAAAAGTGTTTGGTTCCAAGTTGGACTGAAAGAAAGAGACCTTCATATGATGGTAAGACATCTCCCGTGCTGACATCAAGGTGATGTGTCTAAGCCTTGGAAAAGCCATTATTTTCCTCTTTTAAGGTAAGACCTTATACATTTTTATCCTCCCCAGAGCCCTCAATGCAACAGTTCAGTATGCTGTGCTTTTTCTTCTCTTTGTAAGGGGACACGGAGAGGTCAGTTCTTTGCCTCAAGTGCCATTGCTTTCTTGGAACCTTGCTCTCCATTGTGATCTGCAAGACCGATAGTTGCCTTGCCTATTTCACAGAAATGGTTGATTATTTGGAACCTTTCGCTTCATTTTGATCAGCAGTACTAATATTTTCCTCTTACCCCTATAAGGTATTCTGATCTTTCGATCAGTCTTATTGTAAAGCATTAGTGTTTGGAATTCTTGTAAACTGATTTCTTTTGCCAGAAAAGCTGATGTGGCTTACTCCTCAGTAAAAAAAGAGAGGCTAATGTGGCTTATTTATCTCGATTCTTGTTAACCCACAAGAAAAGTAAAAAGAGTTAAATTTGGTGTGGTGGACAAAGGAAAGCTGACTTTTGTTCCTTTAGGCTGCTGCAGTAAATTAAAGATCATTTTTTGACATGGGAGATTCCTGGTTTTCTGTTGAGCTTTTTGAATTAAATAAAAGAAGAGGAATCGTTGAAGAGTTCTAAATCGGTCCATAAAGGGATGGGTGATCTCTTTTTGGGGTTGAGTTAGGCCAAGGTCCATTTATCAGAAAGTAACTGGTACAAGTAATAGATCGTATATACCGCTTGTTCATGGGGTTCTTCCCAGAAATACATCAATAAAATACTTGCTTTTTCAAAAGAAAAAAAACACTGTATTTCAGAATAATAGTAATTATTAGTGAAAATTTGTTCACCTTCAAAAGCACACCCGCATGCTTCGTGTCAACAGTTTCGATGTGTATTTTATTCTTCTATTTTTTGAGATATGAGGGTTCAAAAGCTCCATATAATGGACCCCAACTAGTTTGGGGATGAGGCATAAGTGATTAACTGATATGTATTATGAGTATGATCCTTTATGGACAACCATTTGAAAGCTAAGATGGTTGGTGTCCAGATCTGCTATCTGTCTAGGGTTGCTGGCATAGTGACACATGAATGAAACTTTTATCGTGTTTTTTAATCAAATCATTATTCTTCTCTTCCAATGTAGTTGTCAATTGCGCAATGTTGTTAACATTAAGATATTTGGTACATATTGTGATCTTTCAGGTAAGCCAGTGTATATGTATAGCATGGGAGGTCTTGCTGAATACTGCGTTGTGCCAGCACATGCATTGGCTGTTCTACCAAATACATTGCCATACACAGAATCTGCCATTTTGGGATGTGCAGTTTTTACTGCCTATGGGGCTATGGCTCATGCTGCAGAGGTGCGCCCAGGTGATGCTATTGCCGTGATTGGCATAGGAGGTGTTGGCTCAAGGTGAGAAGTTATCATGCATTGACTTTCTATTCAACTTCTGATTATGAACTCAGAAACCAATAGCTCTTAGAATCAAGTCAAAATAGGAGATGCAGATTTTCCAAATATTACACTTCCCAGTCAAAAAAGAAAGATAAATTTGTTTTGTGTAAGCTGACAGGAGTCTTAAGAATTAATCCCATCGTTGCCTTTGAATATTGGGGGCTGAGTGCCATATGGGAGAATCATTGAGATGAATCATATAGTGATTAGGGAAAATAAACTACACGAGTTTCCAAATATTGAACTTACGAGAGTCAAAAAGAATTAGTTTTGTCTAAGCCGACAAAAGTGTTAATAAATTCATGTCATTGTTGCCTTAGGATACTGGAGACTGTGTGCCAGGAGAATTATTGGGATGAATAAGATATTGATTAGGAAAGAGTTAATATCCTAAAACCCGCTTAAACTATACAACTTTTGTCAGTTGCCCACCTAACTATTGCCTGTGCCCAAAAGACCCCCTGAACTATATCCCGTTTCATAATAAAACCCTCTCGTCATTTATGTGACATAATGTGTGTAACAAATCGCCCAAGAGCGCGTGAAGGCTAAAAATAAGCTATTAAAATGGCCCACCTTACAGTGTCTAACGGCTAATTAACTCTTCTTTTTTAAAATTTATGTTTCTTTTTGTTTTCTCCTCTTTTTCTTTATATTTCACCTTCCTTCCTCATTTTTTAATGTTTCTTCTCCATTTTTCACCTTTCTTCATCTGAATCAATATGAAATTCTCTCTCTCTTATTATGTGAGTTTATTTCTTATCTTTCTCCTTTTATCCATCCTTCATTTCTTACCTAAATTTATTTGAAAGAAGGAACACCCTTTCAAGTATTTGTAGAGCATGAGGTTTAGTGCCTTTCAAGAAATTAGGGAACAAAGAAATAGGACCTATGTGTAGCTATCTTCTTTAACAATTTAGGTATTTCCTTTCAACAATCTTCAGAATTTAGGTATGTCAAAATCCTATCTTCTACACCGATTTAAGAGCAGAAACCCTAGTTTTTATCTTGATTTTCGAGCAGAAGCAAGAATAGACAAACCAATCTAGGTTAGAACCAAGATTAATGGAGAAAATCACTACTGAGAGATTAGTATAGCCATTCTCCAATGAGAGCAAAGTCTCCGATGAGAGCAAAGAGAAAATGAGTTTCCTACAATTGATCCACTAGTTTTAACCCTAGCCCCCTTTTCTATTTTAATCATTGTAATTTTTTACAATGATATAATAAAGAGTATTAAAATCTTAATTAAGTCTGTTTTTTAGATTAAGCTAAACAATTATCCACATAGATTGCCACATTGCAGATTTTAAAAATAATTTGGGAAGTGTATTATACTCACCAGTAAGAAAGCGATGAGGGGTTTTTTTTATGAAGGGGGATATAGTTCAGGGGGTTTTCGGGGACATGTGATGCTTTAGGTAGGCAACAGACAAATGTTGTATAGTTTAGGTGGGTTTTAGGGTATTAACTCATTAGGAAATAAAACAGAAAAAAGAAATGAAAAACTACCATGGATATGCACCCAAGGGTGTGGTCTAGTGGTCAACGAAGTGGGTGAGAACTATAAGGTCTCAGGTTCAAATCCCAGTGGAGGCAAAAAACTCTTGGTGATTTCTTCCCATCTATCCAAGTCTTGGTGGATAGAGTTACCTGGTACCTGTTGCTGGTCAGAGGTGACAAGTATCCCCTGGAATTAGTCGAGGTGCGCGCAAGCTGGCCTGGATACCACGGTTATCAATAAACAAAAAAACTACCATGGATGTATAGTTAAAAAAGGATTAATATCCACTCAAATTTGACGTGTGGATGCACTTTGAAACATGTCTAACACACAGTTGCCCTGTTGCTGTAGTCAGTTTCCTTTTCTGACCCCTATCACATAGGAGATACAAACACAGCCAAATGTGCACATTGTTCTGTCAAGTGCATGACAATTGGGATTTGTTTCACATCAAATATATAAATCGTGTCGATGAGTCACATCAAGATATGAAATTGGCGTCCATTTGGCAATTCGTTCTTTTCTACCCTGTTGCCAATTGGGAAGATCCCAAATTTAATATTCTGATCTATTTAGACGGCAGTTCTGGTGGTACTTTGAAATGAAAAGAGAATTCCTGAGGCATAGCAGGCTCCTCCACGTGTCAGTCTTTTAAACGCTATTTCTTAGATTACATATTGGACCCTGTTATCCTGTAGCCATCAGGCTGGAAACAAAGGGGACTGGATTAGGCGATAGACCTAGCACGAGCATGGACCATCTTAATTTGATTAATGTTGAGAGTTATGAAATGAGTAAGACAAAATTTTCAGTGTTTCTGACATACCCACATTATGCCAGCGGTCTGAACATGGTGAGGCACTGAATATATCTAAATAGTAACTTCCATTTTAATTCAGGCAATTTATTGAATGTCATGTTCTGTTCTTCATTTTTATGCATTCACAGTTGGTTTCTTAGGATACCATTTTTCTTCTTCATACTTTATCTTTGTCCGTTCTTACCCCTACTATCATGTGGGTGGATTTTCTGTATTAAGCTTGCTACTTTTATGCTGATTTGCTTCTGTGATTTATTACCTGAAAACATGGTGCAGCTGTCTGCAAATAGCAAGAGCATTCGGGGCATCAGAGATTATTGCAGTAGATGTGCAAGATGAGAAATTGCAGAAAGCTAAAATGTTTGGAGCCACTCATTGTGTAAATGCATTGAAGGAGGACGCAGTGAAGAGAATAAAAGTATAGACTTCTCCACTTAACTCATTATGTACATACTATGAAATTAACCATAAAAAACCACAAAATTTTTACTCTTTCTGATTTCTAGATAAATACGTGGATCGTATGGTAATATACATTAAGGCCTGGAGTACATCTCTATATGCTCTGTTGTAGAAAATTATAGGAAAATGCTGTGCAACTGGACCATGAAATTTTTCCAAGTGAGATCTATAGATTCTGATTTTGCGAGTACTTGAATTTTGACCTTGAGTTTGTTAGCCAACTTGTGTATTCAGGAAGGGCTGTTTTCACACTAAGTCTCTGTCTACTATTCACATTTTTCTTTGGATTTTGTCAAATACAGGCTGCAAATCTTGTTTAAGTGAAATCTCATAACTTAAATAATTAGTTATCGGTGAGACTGGCTCTGCCGCCTATTCTTCCTTTCATTAACATTTTTCTGTTTTCCATCACTCTCTCTAGCCAGTTTTTGCTCCTTATGTTTCTGATGCTTTACTTTGTCTATTGGTATCTCCATTCTGGTGAATCTCCTTGTATAATGCTGCTCTATTTGATGTTTGATTACAGTGTCACACACTCACACCTATGGGTAAAAGTCAGTATGATAGAGAATTCGGACTTTCAGGTGATTAATGGCAAGGCTGTCCCAATGAACTAGTGTTTTTTTAACGACGGTGGTGTCGGAACCAGCTTGCGCGTATTTTGACTATTCCACCGGGTACCTGTTACCCCCCATCGGCATAATTAGGTATGGGGTAACTCTGCCCACCAAGGCTCGGGCAGATAGGAAGAAATCACCTGATGTGTTTTGCCTCCGTTGGGATTTGAACCTAAGACCTCAAGGTTCTCCTCCCACTTCATTGACCACTAGGCCACACCCTTGGTTGCTAGTACTATTTAACTATTGGTACATTATTAGTTAATTTCTTTTGCTTTTATTCACCAGTTATTAACTTTTCAATCCTGAACTGATGACAAAAAGTGTGTTGCAACTATAATTATGGTCCAATAGTTAAGGAAAGCTCATGAATATAAGACTAATTAAGACATTCCACCTATTACAAATAGCATGTAATTAGTAGCTGTTTGGCATTTTGTTTATTTGTATTTGAATTTTTCTTCTAACATTCTCATGTGTTACACGTGCGTTTGTTGGGAGATCCACAGTTTTTGGCTTTTCAGATTGTTTTAGGTTCCTCTTCTTAAGCAAATGTTTCCCTTGGCATGTGAGAACATACCAGCTGCTTAAACTGATGTTATCAGCTATTCGAATTGTACAGGACATCACAGGAGGCATGGGTGTTGACGTAGCTGTCGAAGCTTTGGGGAAACCACAAACATTCTTGCAATGCGTGCAGAGCGTTCGGGATGGAGGCAAAGCTGTGATGATCGGACTGACTCTATCTGGTGCTAAGGGGGAGGTGGATATAAACCACCTAGTGCGACGACAGGTGTGTGTTTTCATGTGCAGGAGGTCTTTTATTGCTTGTCAGTTGTCACCCTCAATTCCAATCTGCTAATCCTAAAGATCCATTCCCTCTTTTGATATGTCTCAAATTGTTATGCATTGAATGAAAATGATGGGTCATTTTTACTATTCATATGCATGCAGATACTTTTGAAAACACATTCTATTAGAAATTAGAATGAAGATTTTATGGGGTAAATATTTCTAAGGGTAATATCCATCCAGTGCATGTAACTTGGACTGTAATTTCTACTGCAAGGTGATACAGAAATTTTAGTGGACCTCATAGATGGGATAGGTTGACTACAGTACAAGAATAACTTTGCATATACTGGTTGCCCATACACGCCAAGTTTAGAGTGAATTCAATGCTCATTTTTGCCCATACATTGAGTGGACACTGGACATCACTTGCCATGTCATGTATGAATTTCTTTATTTTTTCAACATGTCAGTGACTCAGTGTATGAATTGACATGGGCCTAGTCTGTGTTCTGTTAGAAAAATATGCTGTATGTCGATTTTTAAAACATACAGATAGTTAAGTCATTAAAATGGTATATCAAACGCCATACTGGTGTATATTAATAGAATTTTAACTCATTACGAAAGGTGAAATAGTCCATATACATTGGGAAATTATTACTATATTTGGAGCATGAAAATCCATATTATGTTTAGGTAAGGCCATACGATTAAATATTTTCTGAGCACAGTTGTGTTTTCTTTAGAGTTTAAGCAGCGCTCGCATTCTCACTGTTGATATTTATGATGCCAGATAAAAGTAATTGGTTCTTATGGAGCCAGAGCAAGACAAGATCTCCCTAAGCTGATTAAACTCGCCGAAAGTGGCATATTCAATCTAACTGCAGCTGTTTCAAGGACATGCAAATTCGAGGAGGCCGGACAGGCATACAAAGATCTTGATCAGGGAGCCATTTCTGGACGCTGTGTTGTTGAGATAATGTAATTTTGACATCTATGGCAAGCTCATCACTCATATGACATTCATGTGAACTTCAGTTTTCTTGTGGTCAAATGCTAGCAAATGTTGTTGGTGTTTAATGAAGCAAACGGTTAACACCTGTACATAAATGTAAAACAAAAATAAAGCGAATTTTGAAATGCGTGCTGTCCAAAAACATAATTCTCAGAATTTACCGGTGTAGAGTGGTTTTATCTCCAGTTATGTTCCAATAGGTTATGCTTCCCTGGCGATGCCGATTAGTGTAGACTGATTTAGGCAAATGTCCCCTTTTTAGACCATTGTTTTGATACACCTTTAACCCTTGCAAAATTACCTATTCCGGACAACGTTTCGGATATAATGTATGCACATATAAGTTTCAATATGCTAAAAAAATATTAGATTATGGTCTAACATTTGCAATAACTTACAAATTCTTAGACCGCGGTGATGATATTTTCTCATTAGATTTTTAGCTTGCTCAGTACTTGTCTCTTTTCGTCTTCTTGAGCCGAGGGTCTTTCGGAAACAGCCTCTCTACTCCCTCGAGGTAGGGGTAAGGTCTGCGTACTCACTACCCTCACCAAAACCCACTTGTGGGATTTCTCTGGGTTGTTGTTTGATTTTTAGCTTGCTCAAAAAGAATATTTAGATTGTGATCTAAAAGGTTCATCTGTTGCCAGAGAAACAAAAAGGTCATTAAACAACTAGTAATAGATAAAAGGACAACCAGCAAAAATTTCACACTAGTGTACTTTAAGGTTGAAGAAGTTAAAAGGAAGCCCAAACAACATTATCAGTAACGTCTTTAAAGTTATAACCTTCCCCCAGAATATTGCTGATAACATCAATAATTCTTTGAGTCTGAAAGAGTCAAAATAGTAGAGGTCTCTGACTTCATTTTTAAACGTCAATAAGTCATTTAAACTGAATTTTCTTGTCAAAGATGTTACTTGAAAATAAAACACAAGACCTCTAGTGCTATCTGCTCTGGTTGAAACCAGTGTCTCAAACATTTTTTATGGCCTCTACTTGCGTGTTTCAGCAAGCCAATCAGCTTAAAATGATACTTTCTTGTACAAAATGACATGTATTTCATTCTTATCACAATATGATCAAATATAGATAGACAAAATTATTAGAGGAAACTACTGATGTTAGCAACTACATTAACAAAATATCTACCAGCCGATGGGCACTGTATACAAAATTGGAACAGTAACCTTACATCTGTACCATAATCACAGGAATGAAGAACAAAATTTCATTCCTATCATGGCCAGCGTTCAAATACGAAAAAAAAAAATTAAACTGCCATTTTAACAAATGCAGGATGAATTTCATTTTATATTCATCTCGTATTGATGGTTAGCTGCGATTTCAATACAAAACCTGAATAGCAGAGTATATCACCATAGCCTAACTTCCAAGTCAGTCTTCTTTCCATTTGTTAACATACTTCAAAAAGGCAAGAGCAGGATTATCCCTTGGTGGAGCACGGACACGCGTTGATCTCCGAACCACATCTTCATCGGTTGCTTCCTTATGAGGCACCTCCTTCGATCTCTTTTGAAGTTCCAAGCTGCAATTAGTTAAACCAAAGATATTCAGAGATGGAGAGGAAACCACTCAGCGATGTCCAGATAAGCAATATTAGAAAGGTCAAGAGCATAAGGAGAATTTGATCCTTTTCTCAAACTTTAAATCGATAGTGTCAACCTTTTTCCCATAAGTGAGCATGCACAAAAATCCCTGAAATATCCACGTTAAAATGTGGTCACAGGGGAGGAGAAACACATGCACACAAGAAAATTTTGGAATATCTTCACAATTTGGAGAAATTTTTGGCAGATACAACTTTTAAAGGAACAACTATAGACACTAAAAACAAACTTAATGAAACATTCGTTAGGGCCTCTGGTAGAACCTCTTTTAATAAAACAAACTTTGTAGTTTGCACTTTACGGACAAAAGTCCAAAGAGTATTTGTTACTCAGTAAACTAGAAAGAGAAGATTATGAAATTTGGTTAAACAATTAGAAAGGACCTATGACTTCTGAGTTCTTTTTCTTTTTGTTTGAAAATTTACCATGAGTTAACTTTAGAATATTAAAGTATTTTAAAAAGGATATATTAAGCAATTTTAACTAAAAGTTGAAAAAGTTCTCTGGGTTTAAGCCCCAAATGAACACCAGAACATCGGGACTTATGCCTAAGCGAAAGCCCAGAAGGTTGGGACTTGCGCCCCACAATACTTGCAACCCCACCCCCACCCCCACCCCCACCCCCACCCCCACCCACCCACACAACCAAAGTACGCCTCAGTGCGTTATTGGTACGGCTCGCCCTGCCCTGGAAACGCCTTTTAAAACACTGCTTCGTATCATCTTCCAGGGCAATTAGAAAACACCCTGACCAGATAACTTTAGTAACAGACCATAACAGCTGTTTACAGAAAACATTTTGTCCTTGCTGTTCACCCAAATCAAGCAATCCTCCTTGTTTTGATCAATTAAAACTGAATCCAACTGTTGTAGCAGTTGCAGAAACCCTACACCTCCCAGTCCTTTAGATTCCTTCCGAGTGCTACTTGCCAGCCTGTATCTGAATAAAAATCTCAGACTTTGCCATCCTTTGCTATAGTGTTGTTAAATAGATCTGGATCTCTTCAAACTACTACTCCCAATCCAAATACCTGTCCAGAGTTTAGTACAGAAACTCTGCTCCAAGGAAAGGACTACTTTATGAATACCGGAGGACATAAGCAGATTGTTGGATATACAGATACAGCTTGGGCAAGGTCACCCTCCAGCAGACGATTCTGGATACAGCATTCTAGTTGGGGAAATTTTGAGGTCTCCGAAAAGTAAGAAACAAAATTAATTGCGAGATCAAGTGCAGAAGCAAAGTATTGGGTTATGGCAGAGTCTAAACCTGAACTAATATGGATCAGCACTGCTAGAAGTATCGAAATTTGGAGAGCTTAGTCAAATGGAACTTGTGCGTGATAGTCAGGCGGACTTCACATTACTACAGCTTAAACTTAATTACGCAGCAAATGTCAAACACATTACTACAGCTTAAACTTAATTAAGCAGCAAATGTCAAACATGCCAGCAGAAAGCACACATCACAAAAGACTATTTACAGTTTCCCAGATGATATAAAAATTGCTTAGCCTAAAACTAGGACCAAATATAGACCACCCAACCAGGTTCTCACATGAGTTTAGTACCATGGCCTCTTTTCTAAATTGTCTCCAAAATTTATTTTTATTTTTTTTTTGGAAAATGGTAACATAGATGTCTCCAAAATTCAAATCAAATACAACAAAAAACAACAACAACAACAAACCCAATATAATCCCAAAAAGTTCAAATCAAATGAAATGAACAAATCAAAATGTTTCATGGATGTTCAACTAATCTTATTTTTATTTTGATAAGTTCAGGTCACCTTGTTGTGTTTTCCTTAAAACTAATACAAGTACAGGATTTTTTTTTGGGAACTGTGGTCTCCTTCTAAGTCACATTAAGATTCCAATTAAAGAATATAAGAAAATCAAAGTGTTTCATCTGAAGTTTAACTCACCTTATTTTGTCATAGAGTTTTTCCAGTTGCATTTTAAGAGCCCTCTCTCTTACACCCTTCACATTCAGTGATCCAATCAGAGCATCAAGCTGTTACCAGGAAAAGCTGAAGATTATCACAATATAAGAGAAAACCATAAGAGAAAGTGTGATGTAGCATCAATACCTCTTCCTTGGAAGAGTAATAGCCCCACTGGACAGAATCTGAACTCTCAACGAATATTCTTCCATCACGGCGGAAAAACCAATACCGATTATAATCTCTGTCCTTACCCAATGGATTGGTGCGTATTACTCTCTTCTCTATTTCCCGTTCAAGATATTCTTTCTGCAATTTGAAGATACACAAGGAACTTACTTAACAAATAAATAGGAATAAGACATTTATGTCAAGTGAGACCATGAAGCTATTTCAACAGATATCTAGGTAACAAAAATTCTGTTTAAACACAAGACTACATGCTCGTGTGTCAAAGAAAGAAAACCAGAGAACTAGATCAAGAGAAGCGAGGGGGCTCACCCTTTGCTCTTTACTCCTGTTTTCAAGATGCTCCTTTATCTCATTCTTCCGCATTTTGTGAAGAGCTCTTTGATCCTTACTCCTGTTGTCTAATGTTTCCTTCCCTTCATCCTTTATCAATTTGTCAGAAGCAATCTTCGAGGAACCATTCATCTTTGCTGTAGCATTTTTGACTTCAACCTTTCTCATCTTAGCTTTTTTAAATGAGTCTGCTAGTAGCTCACTCTCACTAGCAGACGTCAAAGAGGAAGCAACAGGAGAAAGAGAAAAAGAAAAATAAGAACCGACATCATTAAGTTACCATCCAAATTCCAGAAAAATTTCAAGTACGTAAAAAACAAACCTTTCTTCTAATGAATGTTTTGATTGAGATGATGTTCGTTTGCCGTTCCTACTTGGCACATGTCCATTCTCTCTGAGGTGGTTATCGCTCCCAGTATCTGAGGAGTTGCCACACCCTTTAGTTGCTTCCTTTCCATTAGACTGTATTTTCAAATGGTCTTCTTCTCTCTTCTTCCTAGATTCTTCCAAAATTTCATCTCTCCTTGTTGCTGCAAGTGCCTGCTTCTTTTCAATCTCCTCATCCAATTTCTCCTTAAAATACTCTGTCTCAATGACTCGACAGACCAGTTCACGCAAGATTGCCAATTTGGCCTGAATGTCTACAAGGCCATAGTGACCCCTCTTAATCGTTGCAACATGATTAGACAATTCTATAATACCAATCAATTCCAAGAAATCAGACAAATACTCCATCCAATTGATTAAAGTAATCTGGAAGAAAAAAAAAGAAAGGTTTAAAACTATGATTAGTGTTCAACAAAGAAAGTATAGCTAATATCATCAGGCTGCAAAACAAGAATGCACAGATAATAGTTACTTGCCTCACAAGAGAGAAAATATCCCATCAGTTAAACATGTCAAACACATTCTGATTTATGAGTCGGTTTGCATATATTTACAATATTTTATATTTACAACAAATATTTTATTTCAAAAGTGAACTAACAAATTCAAATTTCAACCATCAGCTTTAGTTTATTGATTTCCGGTCATGGGCATTTTGCCTATCATGGGAAAGAGGTTATCCACGAGGAACATTTTCATATAATTACTTACATTAGAAGTAGTAAAAAATATATCTAGAAGTGGAAAATACATTCAACCATATAAAATTCAATCATTACAAATGCCTAGTATAACAGCATACATACATTACATTATACAAATCACCAAATTCTAAGAAATGGCACATAAAAATATTATACAAGATATAGAGCCTGTTTGGATTGGCTTAAAAGCTGGTCAAACCAGCTTTTAAGCCATTTTTAGATGTTGGGAGTGTTTGGCAAAAAAGAAAACTTAAAAAAAGTTAAAACTGGCTTAAAAAAAGCCAAAAGCCACAAGTTGGCTGATCCCAACTTTTTTTTTGGAGCTTAAAAGCCAACTATCTTTGACCAAGTATTTTACCCTCTTATCCCTAATAATATTTATTATTCCAAAAATGTCCTTCACAAACTTTTGAAATAATTGTAATATTCAACTCAAACTTTTAAAATTTGTCAGAACGGTGAACTTAATTTGACTTTAATATCTCTTACATAGATTGTACTTAAGTTTGATTTTTTTTCTAAGAATTTAAACTCGTGTGCGACCAACAGTTCTAGTTGCATTGTAATTTCTAATTAACTATACGTACAATTTTCAAATAATTTTAAAAAGTACAAGTTTATTTTATTTTGATTTCCTAAATATTAGGAATTTTTACATAGTTCAAATAAGGAATAAAATAATAAAATGTNTCTATATCCAAGTTTTTGTGGATGTTGCAAGTAGGAGTGTCAATTTCTTTGGATGTTCCTTCCTGGTTTTGTTACTGAGGAATAGGTTCATGGACAGGTTCCCTCGAGGTTAGAGGATCAGTTCCTCTCTAGTCAGTTCCCCCTGTCATGTTGCCCTGGGTAGAAGAACCTGTTCCATCACCTGTTCCTTCTTCTGGTGCAACTTCAGTCTGGACTGTGATTTCACCATTTGAATTTCTTATCAGCCCAATCTCTTTATTATCTTATTCCTGCCTCTCAGAAAGAATGTTAGTTTTAAAAAAAATAACATATACATTTTTTCTACACACATAGTTCTTTTACTCTATATCTTATAAGCTTTACTATGTGAAGAATATCCCAAGAATACTCCCTCGTCACTTCTGGGATCATACTTACCTAGGGAGTCTTTGCCATTATTGTGCACAAAGCACTTGCATCTAAATGCCCTAAGATGGGATATATTTAGTTTTCTCCCTTTAAGTGACTCATAGGGAATCTTCTTAACAAGAGGTCTAGTCATGCAACTATTTATGATGTAGCATGTAAATCAGCAAACTTAGCATTTTCAAATTCAGTTCCATGATGAGACCTAATTGATGCAAGTTGATTACCTAGAGCCTGTTTGGATTGGCTTAAAAGCTGGTCAAACCAGTTTTTAAGCTATTTTTAGATGTTGGGAGTGTTTGGCAAAAAAGAAAACAGCTTAAAAAAAGTTAAAACTGGCTTTAAAAAAGCCAAAAGCCACAAGTTGGCTGATCCCAACTTTTTTTTTCCAGCTTAAAAACCAACTATCTTTGACCAAGTATTTTACCCTCTTGTCCCTAATAATATTTAGTATTCCAAAAATGTCCTTCACAAACTTTTGAAATAATTATAATATCCAACTCAAACTTTTAAAATTTGTTAGAACGTGAACTTACTTTGAAGTTTAGCTTTGCTTTGAAAGGTGAATACGACATCATTGTAATTTCTTATTAACTATACGTACAATTTTCAAATAATTTTAAAAAGTACAAGTTTATTTTATTTTGATTTCCTAAATATTAGGAATTTTTACATAGTTCAAATAAGGAATAAAATAATAAAATGTGATAGTCATTTCATATGTTTTTCAGTAAGCTTTGATTTCCTAAATATTAGGAATTTTTACATAGTTCAAATAAGGAATAAAATAATAAAATGTGATAGTCATTTCATATGTTTTTCAGTAAGCTTGGAATTTCAAGAAATAAATAAAAAATTTACATGGTTGAAAGAAGTGAAAAATAAGAGTTCAACAATTATATTTATAAAAATTATCTTAGATGATCAGTTCAAATATTAATTATTTCGTATTTATATTAATAAGTTTGAAAGAAAATATTATAGTAATAAGCTTCTTTATAGTGTTAACAGCTTTAAGGATATTTCAGTCATTTTAATAGAAAAAGTACTTACCAGCACTTGTTTACCAAACATTTCAACAACTTTTTTTCAGCTCCAGCACTTTTATCCAAACACATAACTGCTTATTTATAAAACAAGTTCCAGCACTTAAAAAGTGCTTTTAAGCACTTATGCTTAAAAGCTACTTTTTTTAAGCCAATCCAAACGGGCTCATAGCCAAAAACATAATAAGCTTAAGAGAGAAAATGCTCCAACCCACCAAACTTTTAAGCCACAAAGCACGCAGGAGACGGAAGTCCCAAGAATATCGGGGCATTAGCCCTTGAGACTTTTTCCCTCCAATAATCCCCTCGGGATTTTTGGAGCTTGCATCACATCAGGACAAGTTCCAACTTCACCTTTCAAAGATACTCATCATTATCATCAGAGTTTACAAACTATGGTACTTGATCAGATTGTGTTGTTACACAAGAAGGTTAACGAATCATATGTCCAAAATAAACACAAACCCTTGAAGAGTTAAAGAAGTCATGACCTTCAAAAGAAAATATAACATGATTCAAATATTACCTTCAGCTTCTGTCTTTTCTTCTGTATAGCCATGAAATACTCCCCGTTATCTTTCAAAAGAAAGCGAAGAAGGGCTGAATGACATTCACATATGAGAACAATGTTGCTGCCTTTGTGACAGACAGCACTTTCAAAATCTTCAAGGGAGAATGGCGACAGGTGGAACAATCTGCCAAACGAAGTACAAAAGTCCCATACCATCAAAAGATCCCCTATGCATTCCATTGGGACGTTAAATTCCCTACATGGAGAAGGGCGTTCAACCAAGTGTTTATCGGACTCTGCACATTGCACCAAAAGATCATCGATTGGATATCTAATAGACTCTGCGTTCAGGTTGTCTTCTGTATATGCCAATGCAGTGAAGAGGAAGCATTAATACGGAGCATGAGAAAATAGACAGCAGAAATACCGTTTCATATCATACTACCACCAGTTCAAAAATATACAACATAAAGGTGGAATGAGGAGGTATGTTTCTTTAGATAAAAGATTCCACTAAATAATAAAATTCCAAATATGTAACACTTTTAAGTAAAGATATAACATTCTAAGTTAATTAACACTTTCCACATAAACATGGAACATATTCAAGATGTTGCTTAACAATTTGTGTCTGGGAAAAGTTTTAGTAAATGATGTCCAATGTGTGTGAATTTTTCTTTTCAAGCTTTTCCAGACACATAATTACTTAAATTTCATATTTTGTTAAAACTGCTCAATGTGTTGCTGAATAATTTCTCACAGGATCTAATCTACCTAAGATATTACACTTCAAGTAAGCATGTAACATTTACAAGATATGTAACCATTTAAGATTTGATGCAACTTAGTTAAGTTAATATGCGATCATCTTATGCTACTACTAAAACTTAATTGAGACGAAGAGCTTTAGATCTATATACAAAATAGTAGCTTTTTCACTGTGTAAGTACCAATAAGTAGAAGAAATAACTCTATAGAATAGAAAGTAAATAACAAGAAGCCAACATTCAACAGCATTACCTTTTCCTATCTCATTTGAGTCTTGGAAGCCATTCTCTTTTGCCTCCTGAATAAACAAGACTGTTAGTACACAAATAACAGTTTACAAAGTGACAAAATTAACAGGACAATATGCCCACAGTTAGCAAAGCACTTACTCTATCTTCACTTTTCTTTTTCTTCCTATTAATAACAACAACACCATCCTGCATACATATTTGATCCTTAAGCTCATCCGGAGGACCAGTTGGTATTCCATGCTTCTTTGCCAATTTTTCATGTAAGACCCAAGGAATGCTTCGATATGTAGATTCTCTGATAAAGGACCTTAGAAAAGCTCTACTAAATCGCAATTTGCACCTAATCAGATCTTCTTCATTGATGACTGTATTCTCAGGCAGTCTTTCATATTTGTCTAGCCAAGCAACCTCATAACAGGTTTCCTCACCATCCTTCACAACTTTTTCAATTTTGCAGGAATATACATGATTGTTTTTCCTCCCATATGATTCACTACCTTCTGAAAGACAGCCCTGCAGCTTTTGAGCAATAGCATCCCCAAGATCTTTTAAACTGAGCATACCTGCAATTCAGTCATTGAAAAGGACCAATGATTATCAAGAAAAAACTCCAAAAGAGAACGGATGCATACAAACGCAGCAGAATTGTAACAGAAAGGCAAAACCCGATCACATGGATAACCACATTTATTTGAAACAGTAGCTTGCAAAATTCCTAACCTTAATAATACTGAACCATAGGTTCATTAATGATAAAAAGCTAAGCTAAGATTGAAATGAGGATATAAACGAGTTCACTGGATCATTTAAGGAAGAGAATATTGCTGGAAAGATTTGCAAGTATTCAAGCAGCAAAACCAGTGTTCTCCTCAAACTGAAGCAAAACTAAAGCAAGAACATGTATAACATAATTACACTAACAAAGTGTCAGGAACATTGACAGGTTGAGTCTTGAACTTTCATGATCTAGATTGCAAAAGTGTAACTCTAGCAATTTGCTGTTACTCCTCGTTATTCAACTATGTTCAATAAAGTGTTCACTCTTTAGGTACTGACCAGGTCTGCTCAATAAGCCCGATATTGGTTGTTTTATCTAAGTTGGAAAAATCTATTTCTAGCTTGACAAATTTTGCACTTAATACTTGGATGACTGGAACTATTTGGCATGTATTGAAGCAGCAAAACCATAAGGCAAACAATTGCAACGAGATAGAGCTCACCACTGTCAGACGCAAGGCTAAAGCGCGAACATGATAACATAACTACATCGGTGAAGTGCTTAAACTCTTTTTTTAATCAAGTGAAGGATTCACATTGTTCACCCCCCAAAAAAAGTTCTTCACACACTACTTGGGAACGTTGATGTAAGTCTTATTGTTATGGTCACGCAGAATGGATCTTGTCACAGGGCGATTCACTGGAAAGTCTGTGTTGAACAGATCCTTTCCCTTGTTTCTATTCCGTGAGCGACCTATTTTGATAACAATAAATAAGCTCGTTAAAGGAAGCCTATAACCTTAGGACTCGATAGAGAGAGTCCCAGATCTCTTGTTTTTAATATAAATCTTGCTTGCCCTTTCTTATTCCTTCTATCTCTTTAAATAGAGTCTTATTACAAAGCTATTAAGCATAACTAGGAGTCTAGGGATATAAGAAATCTATTAAATTAACAATTCTAGTAAAATTAAACTACTGACTATTTAAATGCCCAACAAATATCTGTCAGATGCATCTGTATTCCTATCTACTTATCCTCTTTGACGTTGCTATTTTCCTCAACTCGAGGACCCCGCCTTGTATAAACTTTACCCACGAATGAGTCCGTAACATTACCCCCCCCCCTCCTCTTTAAAGAGCTTGTTCTCAAGCTCGAAGTCTGAATAGGCATTACGAAAATGTTCAGCATCCTCCCAAGTAGCATCTGACAAATCAAACCCACACCAGTGCACTAAGAGTTCCCAAGTTCCTTGATTTAGACGAGCTCGTAGAACAGAACAAGGCATAGGAACAACACGACCATCCGCTAGTGGTGGTAGAGTCGGAGGAACTGTGGGAGCAGCACCCTTAAAAGCTTTAAGGAGGGATACATGAAATACATTATGCAACTTACAGTCACTGGGCAGTTGTAACTTATACGCAACTTCCCCTATTCGCCAACACAGGAAAAGGCCCAAAGAACCGAGGTGCAAGCTTATGACATAGTTGTCCCGCAACAGATTTTTGACGATAAGGATGTAAACGCAGCCAAACTAGTGAACCTGGCTCATATGCAACCTCACGGTGACCTTTGTCATAATATTCTTTCATCCTAACTTGAGCTTGTTGCAACTTGCTGCGGATGTCAAGCAGAACTGAATCACGATCCAGTAATGCATTGTCAATAGCCTCCACTCGTGAAGAACCAGCCACATAGGACAATAGATGAGGAGGATCTCGGCCATAAACAACCTTAAAGGGAGTTGTTTGCAATGCAGTATGAAAGGAAGTATTATAGCAATACTCTGCCCAAGGCAACCAATCAACCCACTTCTTTGGATAATCCCCAACCAAGCAACGCAAATACATTTCAATAGTAAGATTCACAACTTCAATTTGGCCATCAGTCTGAGGGTGATACCAAGTTGTTATGGTCACGCACAATGGATCTTGTCACAGGGCGATTCACTGGAAAGTCTGTTTTTGACAGATCCTTTCCCTTGTTTCTATTCCGTGAGCGACCTATTTTGATAACAATAAATAAGCTCGTTAAAGGGAGCCTATAACCTTAGGACTCGATAGAGAGAGTCCCAGATCTCTTGTTTTTAATATAAATCTTGCCTGCCCTTTCTTATTCCTTCTATCTCTTTAAATAGAGAGTCTTATTACAAAGCTATTAAGCATAATTAGGAGTCTAAGGATATAAGAAATCTATTAAATTAAGAATTCTAGTAAAATTAAACTACTGACTATTTAAATGCCCAACAAATATCTGTCAGACGCAGCTGTATTCCTATCTACTTATCCTCTTTGACGTTGCTATTTTCCTCAACTCGAGGACCCTGCCTTGTATAAACTTTACCCACGAATGAGTCCGTAACACTTATCTTGCATAATCCGGAATTAGGAAGTATAATTCTAAGTATTTACTACTACTCCTTGTATTGCATATATGTTCATTAAGTGTTATCTGTCTAAATTCTGGTTGGAATTGTTCATTGATCTTGATACAACAACAACAACAAAAAACCCAGTGAATTCTCACAAAGTGGGTCTGGGGAGGGTAAGATGTACGCAGCATTACCCCTACCTTGGAAGGGCAAAAGGGTTGTTTCCGATAGACCCTCGGCTAAAGAAAGGATAAAAAACTCTAATTCTAATTCGATCTATCATGCACTTAATCCTTGTTATGTTGGATTTAACGCCAAACGGCTTGACAAATCTATTTATCCATCGTCATAATATACAAAAATACATCATAAGAGATTGTTTATCTACACTGGAGAACAGAGGGAAATTGAAGAGGCTAAACAGAATAAACAAAGAAAGTATTTCTAGAGTATACTTCGCTTTTACATGGATCAATGCGAAATTGATTACCCCCCCCCCCCCCCTCCCAAAAACAAATCTCAAGAGGGAAATGAAACAAAATTACTCTCGTCTTTTAGAACATTTCAGACACATGAAATTGATATATTCAAAGTCTAAATTTCACAGATTGGAGCTGATCTAAACATTTCCAAAGACAAGAAAATATTAGCATCCAAGAGTGTGGCATACAGGTCAATGAAGTGGGTGCAAACTTTGGCAACTAGGGTTCAAATCCCAGCATAGACAAAAGACACTAGGTGATTTCTTCTCATCTGCCCAAGCCTTGGTGAGTAAAATTACCCAATAATTATACTACTTTAAAGTAGCAGGTACCTTATGGAATAGTCGAAGTGCGCTCAAGCTAACCCGTACACCTCCATTTAAAAAAAAAAAAAAAAAATGACAAAGAAGATAAGATAAGAAAGTGATACAAGAATAGCTCCAAAGTTAGTGAATTTCTCAACATTATCTTGTAGTATCTTCTCGATTAAGTAAAGTCTAACCTAAGCAACGAAAAGAAACTGTAGGCTGCCTCTCAGTTTGGCAAGCTTCACCAGGTTTCCAAGTTCATACTCCCCTTCCCTTGCTTAATCTACATACATAGTCATTCCCCCTCTCTACCCCTCCAAAAAAATAAAAAAGTAACGAATCTCAAAAGTAAGGTGTCATGTCTACAGCACAGGTAAACCTACCATCTAGGATAGAATTGCATACAAGCAAAATTTATGTGATGACCATGTAAGCAAAATCCAGGATATTCTTTATTCTAAATTAATTAATCATACAGAATATATCCATAGTCTAAGACCTTGAACTAGGTAATAAGACAGATAATCATGATTGCTTTCTTTTACTTCTTAAACAAGGCTGCACTACAACAACAATAACTATGCTTCAATCCCAAGCTAGTTGGGTCGGCTGTATGAATCCTCACTATCATAAATGCAAGGCTGCATTACAACAACAAATCTTCCTTAGAATGAAAATGTAGTGATATCAGAACCTCAAACATTAAATTCTAAGAGATGAAGTAATTAAATTTGAAAAAAGAGAGCAAAATTAAGATCATCTCTGTTACTAACAACACTAACAAAATTTCAGTTAGGTATGAAAACAAATTCAGTTATCCCAATGTTTAAATTTAATGTAACACAAAGACAACTAAGAAAGTGTATTAACGTACTGAATTGAACATCACGGAGAACCGGAGCCATTAGTTCCTCGGGGAACTTCTGAACTTCTTCTGCAGCCTTCTTCTCTGAAACCAATGCCTCCTCATACGTCAAGTTATTCTTTCCTGTCGATTTGCATGACCATACTCTATGGCGATACAGGTTCATCCGTCTCAGATATTCACTACATTTTTTTAGCAAAGTACACATTTCATTACATCAGAATATTACCACAAATAAAAAAGAAAATATCATCAATTTCAATAAAAATCATGACTTTCAAGGGTTACCTATAATCCTTAAATATCTCTTTAGTAAAACGAACTTGGAACACGAGGTCATTAGGCTTCAAATCCTTTGGTTTTTCCGCCAAAGCAAATGGCTTTCTTTTATATAACGGCATTTTCAAACCCTGCAATACACCAAAAACAAAACCCCCACATGATACAAACCCTAAAAAGTCAAGATTTACCAATTCCAAAAAAATGCAAAGAATACATTCACATGCATATATTCCAAGACACAACATTTCTAGCACTAATGCTGCTGTAAGTAAATAACAAGCACATTACAGAGAATAAACAGGAAACCCACATGAGAGAAAACCTACAAGTTCAAGATTCATAGAACCCAAAAAAAGAAAACTGCAACAAATAAAATCACTACTATATGTTCCAATACAGAGACAACAACTCAGACAATAATGCTAATGTAGTAAATAAGCATTACACTGAAAAGCATAAACCCAAAAAAATACACATGACACAAACCCTATAATAAAATCAGAATGAAAAAAAAACACAAAAAACAGCATCCAACAAATTCACTGTTCGTAATTGCATACATATCAAGACACAACATTTCTGGCAGTGATACTAATGTAAATAAACAAGCATTACATTACAGAAAAAGGTTGAGATTATTATTTCCGAATTAAAATATTGATATATTAATCTCATTAGACAAACAAAAAAGTTGAGATTTTTATTTCCCGCCAGGTAGTTTATTCAAGATTTTGTGGGAAATAACAGAAAAAATGAAGAAAAAAAGAGTTTACCAGATTCAGAAGAATATTGTGAATTTGGGTTCTTTTTGAGTGTTGAAGTTGATGGTGAAGAGAGAGGAAGGCGGTGGTAGTACGCTTTGCTTTGGAAAGTGTTTGCGGAGAGAATCTCTCTCTCTCTCTGTTCTTGAATTCCCTCGTTTTAGGAAGACAATTTATAGTAAATGCTATTTTACATTTTTTATTTTTTAAGTTACTTTACAATAATACCCCTACTATTTTTAGATTTCTCCAATTATGGAATGGAAACATAAGAAACCTGAAACATCTAAAGTAAAATATTTCTATTTAATAGCATGTTTGACCAAGCTTCTCAAGATGTCAAAAATATTTTTTTTTTTTCCAAAAGCATTTTTTTCCCTGCCTTGAGAGCTTTTGGGAAACAGTATAAGCAGTTTCTGAGAAACAGAAAAAAGTAGTTTCTTTCAAAAGCAGAAGCAGAACCAGTTTTGACTTTTATTCTTATCAGAAATGCCCTTAACAAAATATAGTATATACCAAAATAACCGTTAAACCTAATACTTAGGATATTAATGTATAAATTTTTCTTCTTGTTTTTAGGATAGCTTTCTAATATATAGTGACTTTAGTGGTGAATGCTTTTATATTTGTTCAATGATTTTTAATATATTTAACTTATATTAAATTAAGTACTTTTTAATTTTATTTTCATATTTTACTTAAATAAAATGAAAAGATTTAATTATTGCATGTAATAACAAATTTTTGAGATTATTTATTTACTTATAGTATTAACTATTAAGTAAATCTATTCGTGTCCTTATTCATAATTTGGTACCTAAAAGCACTTTCTGAAAAGCTTGGCCAACACAAAATATTGCTCAAGAGTGTTTTTCACAATAATTAGCCAAACACAAACTGCTTCTCTCCAAAAATACTTTTTTCAAAAGCGCTTCTCAAAATAAGTTGATTTCTCCATCTTGGCCAAACAAGCTATTAGTATTTGTTCGGCAAATATGTGGGACGGCACATATTAGTTTTTATGTACAGTCAAATCTCTCTATAACAACATTATTTGTTCTATGTTTTTTGGCAGCTATAATAAAGTAATATTATAGAAGACATATATTGTAACACAACATAAAAATTAGTTCTGAGAAAAATTTAATTTTTAAAGTGAATGACTGTTAAATTTGAAAACATTTTATGAAAAGAGTATTTTGAGAGCTTATAATCTAAACTAATACTAAAGGATTCTAAGTAAAAAAGAGGCTAAATATTATAGTAAGTTGATGATAAATATTAAGTTTGTAAAAATAAATTATATAGTGATATGGTCTATTAGGTGCTTAACTTTTTTTTTTGGTCAAAATAAAAATTTTATTCAACCAATTGTGTATATTTACAACTACTGATCCTTTTGGACTCTAGGATTAATTCTCTATAGTTAATACCTATCCACTCAACATCTCATCTATACATTTCATCTACTAATCTGTTGAATCTATATAGGAAAATTATTTAGACTTTTTAATAGTTTCTGCCATTTGTGATACCTCTACCCTCTGATATGTAGTTGGAGGACGATTTCTCTTATCCTGTATTCACTTTCTTTCTTTTCCTGCTGAAATCTTCAACTGTTCCGTTCTTGCATACGTGATATACAGTAGCAGCAAACAACCATCTCACCACTTCTTGCCTCGCTCTGCCTCCCTTTGTTCTTTTGGTCATCCAGCTAAGTTCTTCATCCCATGTAGATATTTGTCTAGGTTCACCTATCCACTGCAGGAGTTTAGCCCATATCTGTCTTGAATAGGTGCATCCAAAGAACAAGTGTGAGAAAACTTCATCCTCTTTTGAGTTACATAAGACACATTCCTTTGGGACATGAACTCCTCATCTTTCCAGTCGATCAATGGTAGCCAGCCTTTGTCGAACTGCAAGCCATAGTATGAACTGATGTCTTGGTAGTAGTTGTGTTCCCATAGTAACATGTTTCCAAGATACCTTCTGATATTGTGGGCATAGAGATAGGTATGCTTTCTTGATGCTGAAACCTCCCTGTGTAATGCATTTCTTCAGCTCCCCTGAACAGTCCTTGCCCTTATACCAGTTTCTTGCATCAAAGATTTTTCTTACAAGCCAGCATGCTTGTTTAGGTGTTGACATATTGTTTAAGTCTCTGTTCTTTATGTAGAAACCATGAATCCACAATACCCAAAGAGTCTCCTTTTTTGTGATCACTTCCCAGAAAAGTTTACATATCGCTGCCTTGTTCCATGTGTGAAAGTTGATAAGATTCAGCCCTCCAGCTGACTTGGGCATACACAACTGATCCCATGACACTAATGCCTTCCTCGATGCCTCACAACTTACTGTCCAAAGAAAGGTTCTGCAAATACTTGTTAGTAGTTGAGTTACCTTCTTTGGTAAAAGAAATACTTGAGCCCAATAAGTTTGCACCTCAAACAGAACACTCTTAATCGGTTGTAATCTTCCACTATATGATAGCAGCTTAGTTGTCCAACATTTGATTTTTGATATCATTTTCTCAACTACTGGCATATACTGTTGAATAGTAAGTTTCCTGGAAGATAGAGGAACACCTAGATACTTGAAAGGAAGTTCTCTTAGAGTAAACTGCATTTCATTCAAAATTTGCTCCTTTAGCTCCATTGAGACGCCGGTGATATACAAGGAGCTTTTGTCCAGCTTTGCTTTAAGACCAGAAACCTCCGAGAAATGATTAAGTGCTTGCAGCAACAACTGAATGGAAACTCTATCTGCTCGACAGCACATTATAAGATCATCTGCAAAACATATATGCACTAACTTCATTTTCCCACATCTTGGATGGTAGTTGAAGTTAGGATTATGTTGTAGCTGCTTAAGGGTCCTGTTTAGATATTCCATAGCTAGCACAAAAAGGTATGGGGACATAGGGTCCCCCTGCCTTTATCCCTTTTTAGCCTTGAACTTAGGGGTGATCCCTCTATTGATTAGGATTGAGTAGCTTACTGTGGTAACACACTCCATGATCCAATTCACAAACTTCCCCGGCAAACCAAATTCCAGCAGGACATTCTTGAGAAATCCCCATTCCACTGAATCGTATGCCTTTCTTATATCAACTTTGATAAGGCATCTAAGTGATAGACCTTTCTGAGTGTATCCCTTAACTAATTTATGAGCCACTATAACATTATCCAGTATACTCCTCCCTGCTATGAAAGCTGAATGGGATGGCCCAACTAGATAATCCACTACTGTCTTCAACCTGGCAGTGAGAATTTTAGCTATAAGCTTGTATATGGTGGTACAACAGGCTATAGGTCTATATTCTTTCACATATGTAGGATTATTGACCTTAGGTACTAATGTTATAGTAGTGCAGTTGATCTCTTTTAATAGCTTTCCATTGTCAAAGAACTGAAGAATGGCCTCAGTAACTTCTTCTCCTATTGTCCCCCAATATTCCTTGAAAAATTCTGCAGTGAATCCATCAATTCCAGGAGATTTATCATTAGGTAGATCCCTCAATACTTGTAGTACTTCTGCTTCTGTTACTGGCTGAACAAGAGCTTGTTGGTGTTCCCTATTGAGGCATGGTCCATCTTTGGCATAATAGGCGTTTAGGCTTGGCATCTCTTGAGCACTTGTTCCTAGTAGCTTTTGGAAGAATTCTGTGAACTCCTTTTGTACCTGCATAGGCTCTGTTAGCTGCACTCCTTGCTCGTTCCATACAGATACAATACTATTCCTCCCTTGCCTGGCTTTAAGTTGAGCATGAAAGTATTTCGAATTGGAATCCCCGTGACTAATCCAAATAGCTTTTGACTTTTGTCTAAGCACTCTTTCATGAATAATAGACCACTTTTCTAGATCCTTCAGAATCTCTCTTTCTGCCGAAATCAATTGGGCATTGTATAAATCATTCTCCAAATCCTGTTGTATCACACTAAGCTTGGACTGAAGTCCCTCTAGTTTATAATCTAGAGATGACATTTCTTTGTTCATGGTCTTAGTTATTTGCTCAATGTATTTCAACTTCTTGCAAACTCTGTACATACTGTGACCTGTGATCTCAACTTCCCAAGCTTTTTGAGTGGCCTCTTTGAATGCTTCCTGCTGCATTCAGCAGCCTAAAGGGCTTTGATAGTCGCTGCCTTTGGTACACTAGTGGATATAAGGATAGGTGAGTGATCTGAGCACCCTGGATTTAGATAGCAAGCCTCCAGATTGCCATAGGTAATAAACCACTAATCATTGCCAAGAGCCCAATCAATTAGGCTATAAATTCTATCCTCGGGATCTTGCTTATTGCTCCATGAATATTGACATCCCTTCCTTCTGATTTGTCCAAGGCCAATCTCATCTATACACTTCTGAAAATCTTGTGTTTCTGCCTGTTGGACAGGAGCCCCATTAACTCTATCATGGACTGACAGAATTGTGTTGAAATCTCCAATTATTACCCATGGTGTTGTCACATTATTACTGATTCTCTTCAATTGTTCCCAAATTTGTTTTCTACCTTCAATAGTATTGTAGCCATAAACGTAAGTAATATGGCTTGCAAAACTTGAGTAGTTGTCTTTCACATAGCAATGGACTACTTGAGGATGTGACGATACAATGTTGACCATGACCTGCTGTGGCTTCCAACAAACCCATATTCTGCCATTAGGAGTTGAGCTATAGAGCCCGTTTGGATTGGCTGAATTTAAGTAGCTTTTAAGCACCAAGTGCTTAAAAGCACTTTTTAAGTGTTGTAGCTGGTTTTATAAATAAGCAGTTACGTGTTTGGATAGAAGTGCTTAAGCTAAAAAAAAGTTGTTGAAGTGTTAGGTAAAAAGTGCTTATCAACTTTTTTTTTTGGTAAAATGACTGAAGTATCCTCAATCTATTTTCAATATAAATGGATTAGATAAATTTTAAATTTGTTCTGCTTACATTTCAATATCAAATTAGTTTTCTAGGATTAAACTTTGTATTCCTTCCATCTTAAATGAATAGAAGCGAGCGAAATGCAGTAGAAGCCACTAAAATGAAGAACTACAGTACTAAATACTTGAGTTTCCTAAATACTTGAGTTTCTTTGATGAAAAATGTATACTGCAACAAAATATAATCCATGCGGCATTTAGCTCATATTAAAAATAAAGATATATTCCAACTCTATGTTAGGGCACATATCGATAGAAATTACAACATGTTTCTTCAAACTAATTTTCTTGAGCATAAAGAATATGCCACATAAAAGAAGAAACAGAAAGATAGCATAGAAGGAAGGTAAAGACGAGATTGGTAAATGACGGAAAAGACGATGAACGGGGAAGAAAGGAGTAGGATTAGGGCTTTTGTTATGAAGGTTAATTTTGGAATTATTGAAAAGATTGGGGATAGGAAAGTAAATTACTTGGTCAAACATGGTTAGCTTTTAAGACCAAAAATAATAAGTTGGGAAACTCCAACTTATGGCTTTTAGCTTGTTTTGACTTAAAAGCCCAATAATTTTAAGCACTTTTTCATTTGCCAAACACAAAAACAAGCTAAAAGGGCTTAAAAGCTAGTTTGACCAGCTTTTAAGCCCATCCAAACACCCTCATAGTCTGCTTCTACTTGCCAATCTACTCCAAGTTTTCTCTTTATTCTTTCAGCCTTATTGGCTTTCACTTTTGTCTCAAGACAACCAACTAGAACCACTTTATTTTTGAGTAAAAAGGATTTAAACTCTTTCTGCTTGTAGGGCTTATTCAGCCCTCTAATATTCCATGATCTGAAAATCATGGAGGGTTCTTATTGATTGCATTAGGAACTCTTCCCACATTACTTGTGGTTTTCTCTGTGTCAATCCTTAAGGCACTAAACTTATTCTGACTTAGCACCCTTTCCATTTCAATACTTGCCCTTATTTTATCTTGCACTTCTGGTTTCTTCTGTATCTGCTTCCCTCTATCATTATTGTTAATTCTCTCCATTGGCCTGTCTTCAGACTGATGCCAAGTTATGATCGAATTAACTGCAGCATTTGAGCTCTCAGGTTGTTCAACTGTTGAGGCCCTAGCTATTGGATTCAGTTCCTGTTCCTTCCCTTCTTCCTTGCTTGGATCATTTTTAGCTCGCCATTCCTTCTTTTGATTTTTCCTTTCTTTGTCCACTTGCTGTTGTTTCCAGTTGACGTTGGCATCAGGTTGTTTTTACAGCTGCCTGTAACATGTCCCATTTGAAGACAGTCTTGACAAAATAGAGGTTTCCATTCATATTCCACAACCTGCATACGACATTGTCCATTGGGCATCTCTAATGGAATCTCATCCGGTAATGGTTGTGATATGTCCATTTCAATTAACATCCTAGCATAAGCAAATCTGTCTTCCTGTGCTGTCAATTTATCAGTACAAATTGGTCGTCCTAAACAGCTCGCTATTCTTCGCAAGTTTCCAGCAGTCCAAAATTGAATCGGTAAGTTTGGGAGTATCACCCACATATAAATGTTTTGATCAGGTTCCTTACTCATCTAAAAATTTGGACACCATTGCTTGAGCACAAGAGGTCTGTGGTTAAAGGTATATGGCCCATTCTGTAGAATTGTAGACTTATCTTCTTCACAGTCAAATTTGAATAGAAAATACCCACCGTTATGGAGATATACCTGAGGGGGTATTGACTGTATTCCATACTCCATATACAAATTTGAACATTTCCTTAAACGTAGGGTTTCCTCTAATGACATACCCAATTAGAGCTACACTCCATTTCTGGTTCTGCTCTTCAATTTCTTTTGGATTCAGTTTAACTACCTTCACACCATCCTTCATTACCGGTGGAAAGTAGTCAAGTTTCAATCCCATTTGCTGTTGTCGATTTCCCTTAACCACTTCTGCCATAGTAGGCTTCACTTCAGTAGATTTGACCGAGAAAGTGAGCTTCCTTGCTGCATTTGAAGCTCCTACATCTGGATCTAGTGGAGTCTCTTCCTGTCTTGGTGGAATCGCCGTTTGCATACTGTTGGCGCACTCCCCATCCCTGGCATCCATTGCATCAATTGAATCGGCTCTAGAGTTTGGGGGACACCAGATTCTGGTGTTATTTGCCTTGATGTTCCTTCGTTAGCTTTGGGTGAGGTCGGCGCCGGAGCAGCCTGCCTCTTCTTCTTCGCCATTTTCCTGATCAGTGGCGCACGTTAGTAGTCCTCACGTAACATGCGCACCTTTACACATGCTTAACTTTTTTAGTATTCAAGAAACATTTCTTTGCTCAAATATCTACAATTAAGAGTACTTTTTTTTTAATTTTAAGGGAGGACAATTATTCCATTTTAAATAGTTCAAAAAGTAAAATTGAGTCTTTTTTATTTTTATTTTTGAGCTATACTTGTGGGACATCTTTGGCTTTTCACAAACGGAAAAGGGTTCAAAATGTTCCTAAACTATTGGAAAAGGTATAAAAATACCCTTCATCCACCTATTGGGCTAAAAATAACCCTCCATCCACTTTTTTGGTTCACTTATGCCCTTTAGCCGTTAGGTCAATGCTAAATTAAAATAATTATTATTCTTTTTGTAAAGCTTAAAAAAATATTTTGCAAAATATTTTCGTTTTTTTAAACTAATGCACCAATAGTCCACTAATTTAGTAAAGTCTTCTTATTTTTTTTTTCAATTTTTACAAAAACAATTCAGTTTTTTTACATTTTTTTTTCTTTTCATTTTTTTTAGTTTTTTTAAAGCATTTTTTTTTGTAAAAACTGAATTTTTTTTGTAAAAACAGAAAAAAAATGTTTTTAAATATATTTGTTTTTTCAAAAACTGAAAAAATATTTTCAACAAAATATTTTCGTTTTTTGAAAAAAAAAATTCCAGTTTTTTTAAAAAAACAAAAATATTTTTTCTTTAAAAAAAACTGAAAAACGAAATGCTTTAATAAAGCTGAAAAAAATGAAAAAAAAAATTCAAAAACGAGAATATTTTTTTCAGTTTTTAAATAACGAAAATATTTATNTTTTTTACTAAGTTTTTAAGTAAAAACAAACGTACTTTAAAAAAACTAGAAAAAAATATTTTTGTAAAAACTGAATTGTTTTTTGTAAAAACTGAAAAAAGAGAAGAAGAAGACTTTACTAAATTAGTGGACTACTGGTGCATTAGTTTAAAAAAATGAAAATATTTTGTGAAATATTTTTTTTAAGTTTTGAAAAAAGAATAATAATTATTTTTAATTTAGCATTGAAAGAGTATAAGTGAACCAAAAAGGTGGATTGGAGGTATTTTTAGCCCAATAGATGGATAAAAATATTTTTAAACCTTTTCCTATAGTTCAGGGCCATTTTAAACCCTTTTCCGTTTCACAAAAGAACAGTAAAATACTGCCATTTGGGTGGGGTGAAAATGTAAATATAAGACTTTTTTTTGCCTCTGCGGCAATGTCGAACATGGAAACCGAGGAGGAATTTGAGCGGAGGAAGCTTGAAGAAGCCCTAGAAGTCAAATCCCTCCGCCGTATCATCAGCGCCTACCTAAAGTAAGCGCGCGTGCACACACACTTCAATTATTTTTTTCTTTTTCCTATGTGCCTTAACTTGTTGTAGTATAAATTAATCTTCTTGTTCAGTATTGGAATGATATGGACCTGAATAGAGCTAAGCGGATACAGAGGAATCATATAGTGAATCTAAGTAATTTGGGATTGAGGTGTAGTTGTTTGATTACATTTAGTTCAAGTGCTACTTTCTGCTTTTTCTTGGTAGCATTTGGTTTGGTTCACTGTTCCTTGAGCCGAGGGTCTATCGGAAACCATCTCTCTATCTCTATGAGGTAGATGTAAGGTCTGTGTACACACTACCCTCCCCGGACACCATTTATGGGATCAAACTGGGTTTGTTGTTGTTGTTGTTGTTGCTGTTGGTAGCATTTGGTTTGGGCATATATAAATACGATAAAATAAAGCTTTTCAGCTGAGAATAGCTGATTTCATCTCATTTACCTACGCCTTGGTGAGTACATTACTGTTATTTGTGCGGATGAGAATTAGCAAGTACCAGGTGGGATAGTCTAGGCGTGGGCAAGCTTAACCGGCCACCACAAAAAAAGTAAAATTAGCTTTTCGGTTTGGAAAAAATATTATTTGAAAAGTATATTCTGATTATTTGTCAGAATATCCTACAGTTATCCTGAAGCTGCAGAGGAGGATGTGAAAAGATGGGAAAGATCTTTGAGAAAGCTGCCGTCGCAGCATAAGGTATTCTTTATCCCTGATTGATTTTTTGTTCCATGATAGTTGACATTGCAATTTTAGAATTATCCCCTTTTCATGCTTTGTCATTCTTATGGGCTGACGTGGTTTATGTAGCTAGTCCTTGATGTCCTCAAATCTCTTTGTATATGCCATTACACTTCAGCTGACTCGTGCTATGTGCTCTGCAGGCTCTACTATCTCACCTTCCCTTGAAGTTTCAGAAGCTAAGATGGTATATTTATTCAATTGACTATACTGCTGATTAGGATTTGTTGGAACTTTACGCACGATGAATTTGATTCCATTTTCTTCAAAACATTTAGAAAGATTGCGCTTGTCGAACTCTTAGAATCTGCTGGTGGCTATTGTAAAAAATGTGATCAAGTTTAACCTAACATTGCCATCCTGGATTTATTTGCGAGACTAGCTATGCTTGCATATGGCTGTTGATGATGTGAGCAGAACTAGAACTGTAAGTTTGCATGTCTTACAGAGAAATCTTATTCTCTTTCACTCCGTGGATTAATTAGCGGGATATAAGCTGCTGACGTGAACCACTAGGTACCCACTGAAGAAACAATGATGGATATGATGATGTAATGGAATTATCTTTTGAGTTTTGATCGTTAAAGTAATGAAATTATTTAATTCCCAGACAGTTGCTGAAAACTCGTTAAATGATAAGATGGACTTTGAAAAGGTGAGGCTACTTTTGAAAAGAGGAAGAAACTGAGGTGGTTGCCTATAGAAACCTGAATTGGGTTGAAGTTCTTCATGGTTAAATCCCTGTGATAAACTAAGGCTGGACAATGGTGTGGTGTATTTGCTAATAAAGTGCACTGCTAGCGTATTCCAGGATTAAAGTTTGCTTCGAGCTTTAGTTTGGGAAAGGAAGTAATTGATTAGGTAGGAGGACTCTTTTCTCGGATAGCGTTAACAGACCACCAAAGCAACATTTTTTAAGAGCTTTCGTTCTTTCTTATCTTTTTGATATCTTCTCCTCTTCCAAATTCTTTATTTACTTTTAGATATATTATTTTTTCTCATAAGAAGAAAATTGGACAGTGGATGTCATCACTAGATAGAACTTTTTTTTTCGAGAAAGGTAACAGTTGATCGCTAGATAGAACTCTATGGTTGTTTTCGTTTCTCTTGATCGTTAACAGTATTTCTTGGGGCATCGGTGCTCAATATCCTCCTAAAGTTGTCACCTTTACTCTACTTGAAATCAGCCTAGAACGATAAGGTACTTGTGTTCTCCCTTGTTTTACTTTGTTTGGCAGTAGTATTACTGTTTACGTTGTTTTAATTGGGGTTCTCTTTAGTATATCCTCTCCTCTCAACATGAAACAAGGATATTTTTTTACTTTTGATAAGGTAAAGTATTATTAATAACAATGTACCAAGGAGGTATGCAACAGTACAAACAGTACAGGCAGCACGTAAAAAAACTCCCTATTACTTGTTTAGCAGATCCGAAAATTCTAGATACTGATCCGTGCTTTCTAATAAACAAGTATATATTGTGAACCATTCTTATTTTAGTATAGTAAGAGTGAATTACGTGACAACGTACTCTAGTTACGTGACAATATACTCTAATTATGTGACTCAATTAAGTTAAGCCCTATTGAATTTTATACTCTTCCACCCCATTAGCAATGAACCAAACAATCTGATTACAAACTAGGAGCACGTTAGTGCCATGAGGCTGATAGGTTGGCACAAAGTTTGTTTCCCTACATAAAAATGTTAGGGGTTGTTGATGGAAAATCGGTTTTATGATACTCTCAGAAACCATGTGGGCATTTTCTTTTTCATCTTGATGGTGTCCGAACTAATTTGATTTCACCCTACTAGTCCAGCGGACAACCTGCTGTAGCCCACAAGCACAAGTGTGGGGTAAACCTGCCCACCAGACTCGAAGTAGATGGACTGACACTATGTGTTATAGTTGAAACTTGAACCTGGGATGTTTTTATGCCTATGCCTCAACCACCAAGTCATCCATTTGGGACAAAACCATATGTAATTTAAAAGTGCATTGCCACCAAGAACCCCTTTGCATTTTCGCTAAATTCCGTTCTCACTATTATTCTAAATTTTTTTGATAAGGTATTTATTATAATATTATTTAATGGTCCAACATGGACTATTTTGTCTTCTATGTAAGAATTGGTTGAAATAGTAGTCGTTACTTTCTAGCAATGTCTTTTTGTGATCCAAACCGATCATCCCTTTTGTGGTGCAGGTGTATCGCTCAAAATTCATACTTCATATTTGAGATGCTGAAGGTGATGATGGGCTATTTATAATTTTTTTTTCTTTTTAATATGTTCATGCCATCCTATTGGGTAACCATAATTTTCTGCTATTTCATAGTCCTTAACTAGTACGAAGCAGTTTGGTTGTACGATACGATACGTTGAGGTCCAATTTATCATTTGTTATCTTGTAGGTGTTTGAGCCCCCACTCGACATGAGCCAGGATGTTGATATTTGTGAAAACCAACATCTAGATGTTGTGTCAGATAGTCATCACTCTTCTAAATCAAGGAATCCTTGCTTATGTGAGTCAACGTCAACTAGTGGTGGAGTAGATTGCCACAGCTTGGCTGAACCAATGTCTGAAGAAACCTGCTGTAGAAAGTTCCGAGCACTAACAAATGTTAATGAGGTCTCCTTACTTCTGTGCAGTTGTTGGAAGTTTTTGATGTCCGGTGATTACCTTGTTTCTCTTATTTTGTTTATACTATGGAGTTTGACCTGTGTAGATGACAACAGGAGCAAGACATTGGCATTTCAATGAAATCCAGTGCTGGGAAGTGCTCCATCAGTTTAGAGGATCATGAAAGTGCCGATAACATTGGTGGTGATGGTTGTAAGAGCCTTCCAGACCGGGACACATTATATGCTTCTGCTTGTTGCAACGGAAATGTAAAGCATCTACCTGAAATTTCCAATTCCACCATCCTGAGCACCTCTAAGGAAGTTTGAAATTTCATTTGGAGATCTTTCCCACTAATTGGTTATCCAAAAAAAAAAAAAAAATCAAAGATATGTTATACAGGTTTGAGTAGGAGAATTAAAAGATCAGGTGGGACCTTATAAAAAAAAATAATAGGTGGGCGATTAAAACTTATAAATCTAATCACAGTGGTTAACCCATTCCACTTTTTTTATTGTGAGGGGGTGGTTGTTTGTTGATCACTAGTTAATTGTAGTGAATGGAGTTTTCTGTCCTTGATGGACTACAGGAATCGACATAATAGTGCTAAATCCTTTCAAGCAAGAAGTTCATCACACGTGAGCATGATGACCATTTAAAACAAGATACTTTTAGAAGTCCATGAGGAATGTCTTTTTTCAAGTATTCTTACTTAGTTACTCTATACAACAACAACAACAACAACAACAATGACCCAGTAAATTACTTAGTTACTCTATACCTATTACATAAATTGGTCTAAGTAGCGTCTTGGGGAAAGACCCATACCATAAGACATATATTGATTCTTAAGCTTCTGAAATGATATTTGGTAATTTGATTGGAAAGAGTAGGTACCATTATTGTCCCTTTCTATCGTATTGCACATGATGAACTACCTAAAGGAGAAAGAAATTGTATTTTCCCTCTTTCCCCTCTCTTTTATCGCTATATCCTTTGGCTTCCTTCTAATAATTACCTACTCATGGAGGTAGTTAATTACTTAATTTTATCTGCTAATACTTGTTTCCTTACCATCTGCGGTTTCAGGTCTCTTCATCATCTCCTGACTGGTTGGACCCATCTTTGCAGCTGCATGTTCCATTGGTTGATGTGGATAAGGTATCTCGTTGTTTTTGGTAGTGCTGTTTGAAATGTGTTAAGTACCCATCCTAGAGAATGCTTAAGGGGGTCTGCTATTAAACATGGTTTTCTCATGCAGTTTAGTTGCACCTATCCAGGATGACAGTTTCCTGTTTTTTTGGTTATGTGGAATATTTCCTGTTTCCAGTACCCAAATTGGCCTTTCCCATTCCATTATGCCTAAAAAAGCAAGAATTAATGGAAGTTGGTGCAATTCCATTCTCATGTCAAGATGTACTGTAAAAATGTTATATAACTTCCACTAAAATTATGTATTGGAATGAAGACCTAACGGAGTGGAATGGATATAGAGGATTCATATTGCCGCCAACTAGTTGGTATTGAAGCGAAGTTGTTCTTGTTGTTTATTGTTTCAGCTAAATTGTCTTTTTCTTTTTTATGTCGGTGTACATATGTGATCTTTGTGCTTTTTGAATAGTTTGTTCATTTTTTGTCCAGGTTCGTTGTATCATCAGAAACATTGTAAGAGATTGGGCCAAGGAGGTAGACATGGTTCTTTGTTGGTTTCTTCTTTACTGACGAGTAAACTATCTAAGAACGCCTGAACAGGGGCAAAGGGGGAAAAGAAAACAAGAAAATGAAGAAATCAATGCTTTATTATCTTTGTTGTACAGGGTCAACAAGAACGTGATCAGTGTTATAGGCCCATTCTGGAAGAGCTTGAATGCCTATTTCCTAATCGATCCAAAGAAAAGTGCGTCACTTCCTTTTGCAGTTGCCATTGCCTTTGATATTATGCTATTTGTTATTTCTGTTGTCAAATGGAAAATTCTAAAGTTTTAGTTATTCTTGAGTAGTCCTCCAGCCTGTTTAGTTCCTGGTGCTGGACTTGGAAGACTTGCTCTAGAGATTTCATGTCTTGGTGGGTTTAGTGTCTTCTGGAATTGGAATCTTTCCTAAACTGGTTAATATCCTTGCTTAACCCAATACTAAACCTTGAAAACAGGTTTTGCGTGTCAGGGAAACGAGTTCTCATACTACATGATGATCTGCTCTAGTTTTATTCTTAATCAGTAAGTTTTTAAGTCAGTCATTTCCTTAAAGATTGTGGACCGTGGTTCTGATCTTGCTACCGTTGTTACATGTATAGTGCCCAAGCTGCTGGTGAATGGACAATCTTTCCGTGGATACACAGCAATTGCAATTCGGTGTCAGACAATGACCAGCTTCGGCCTGTCTCTGTTCCAGATATTCATCCGGCTAGGTATCCATCAACTTGTCTATAGTGTCTTGTTTGTTCGACTGCTCTCATGCATATCATGCTTATCAAATGTTTCTTCTTGCTTAATATGAAGATTTGGGGTAACCATTGTGGGTCAACTTGTTAAATTATCTGAAATGGTATATTATTAGATTATTGAATGTGGCTGGATGATGGAGGCCAACTTCTGAAACTGTTTTTAGTGGTCTGTCTTGCAGGGTATCTTCTCTAAAGGTTTTCTAGTTCCCAGTCCCATAAACACGTATTTATGTTAAAATTTCTGCTTTTGTTTACATTTCCTCTTTCGACCACCCTGCTTGCCGCAAGTTGAGTTAGTCTTCATTGGTGGATTTATGGGCTATTTTAGCTTCTCATCTGTCGGGAATATTGCAAAGACAAACTTTTGGTCTCTGAGGTGGTGACCGATTTCAAGATGTGTTTTTTGTTCATCCAGGAAGATGGTCCAGAGTGACATCTCATTTAAGTTGTTTAATGACGGAGCATAAATATAGCAATAAAGAGTGCTACTAGGCAACACTCACAAACAGAGCATAAAATATAGTATTGAGAATGGATTATGTAACCCTATGCATAATCTTTGTGCTATTTTTGTTTACATATAATGCTCACTATATATATATATATATATATATATATATATATATATATATATTCTAACAAAAAAATAGAAAATATATGTACACACAGGGCGTCCATGTGGCATTTTAAGATCTTGGTGAGGGACAGCCATTAAGCTTAGGGGCATTGTATACAGCTTTGTTAGGGTTGTTTTTGGACGGAAAGTATTACGGAGGATATATGTATGTGTGTGTGTGTATATATATATATATATATATTGCTGTCTTTCATAAACAGTAATTTTCTTTTGTATATCATTGCTAGTTTGCTAGGTGCAGCAAGTTAAACTATGCTGTGTGAGGGGAAGTAGTCTGTGTTATGCGCGACATCTTTGGTATGAATGCGACCTGTTATTTTTGAGGAGTCCTGCAATTCGCTCAATGGTTCGTAATATTTACACTTGCTTCTATATGGTCTAGTTCTGATCGATTCCTTTGGAAACAGTGCAGGAATTACTGAAGGCTTTTCCATGTGCGGTGGTGATTTTGTCGAGGTTTATAGTGATCCAAGCCAAGCAGGTATGGTAGCTTGTAGTATCTCCTTCGTCTGAGGAGATAGTAAATTAGAGAGGAATCCTCCAATCCTGTGGCTCCCACTTATCTTATTTCAATTGATGCTACTTCAAAATTAGTCAACTGCTTATCTTATTTGTTGTTATTTCTGTGTGATGTTTCATGTAGAAATATATACAAATATGCACATATTAGCTTCAGGACCTTAATATATTCCTTCTAATCTTTTCACTCCACAGGATTTAGACACAAGATAATGCTCTTTATACTGACCTAGGTTATATTTTAGCTCATACGAGGAAAATGCATTTCGACATTTCATCTATACCTAGTGGAAATGAGAGCTGCAATTTATACATATACATGCATCTTAATGGGCCCCAGAGTTATGTTTCGTGGTCATATATCAGCTCATTAGAACCACTATTCATGTTGATTGTTTCATGACCTTTTGTCTTATGCTAACTATAATCTGTTCGTGAAAATAATCTCAAAGGAGCTTCAGCTAATAGGGGATTGTCCAGATGTTGGGATATTGTAGAAGAATTGCTCCTTTAATGTTTCACCATTTGTAGAAGTTAGAAAGTGGTAACATTCCAGTGCAAAAAAAAGAAATTAGGAATGTAGTAAAGTATTAACAATCAGAGCATCAACTATGTTCTTGTACTCAGTGAAAATCTCTGCCTTTTGCTTTCTTTGTAGCATGCATTTTCTTCGATTGATCACCATAAACTCATTTATCTAGTAAAATTGTCATTATCTATTTGGTTCTTGAGGTTGGGGGGAGGGGGGCACGATGGGTTCAAATATAATTTGCTATTCTCTTGCATGATGTGTTCTTTGTAGATATGTTTTAGTCATTATAATTCATTAACTGGGTAACATTTATAAGGGAAGCAGTTCTTATCAGATTAATTATGTGCAGGAGTTTGGGATGCAGTTGTCACTTGTTTCTTCCTAGACACTGCCCATAACATTGTTGAGTATATTGAGATAATATCAGAAGTCCTGAAAGATGGTGGAGTAAGTAATTTAGTTCAACATGTTTTTCAATTTTTTTGATCATTTGTTTGTCCATTTCTGATGTATTTCTTTTGATGCATGATCCGCTTGCCTTACAGGTCTGGATAAACCTGGGGCCCTTGCTTTATCATTTTGCAGATATGTATAGTCATGAAGATGTAAGCTCTCTGTCCACAAAAGCAAACAAATGGCTGTATGTTTTATATTTAAATATGGATGATATACTTGTTTTTCTGCTCCTTCTCCCCCCAACCCCAAAATATCCAGGAAATGTCGATCGAACTGAGCTTGGAGGATGTGAAAAGGGTTGCTCTTCAGTATGGATTTATCTTCGAGGTAGTCTCAGCTTTTTCTGAACGTTTGCATGGCTTGCATCATATTTTTGTTAGGATTGAGCTCTTCATTTTATATTGCAGAAAGAATCAACTATCGAGACAACATACACAACAAACTCACGGTCAATGATGCAAGTAAGTCTTTGTAGTTTTGACCATCTGTACTAAAGATGAAGCAAATAGGTTCTCGTCTTAAAATATTTAGTTTGTTGAATCTAATATTCTTTATCAAGAAAGGGAAATTCATGTTTGACTCAAAACACGGATAATGAGTTGGTAGTTTGCTTTATTAACAGTTCATAGATAGATGGGTGGGAAGAGAAATGAAGGGAGAAAAACTCTTATTAAAATTGGTGATTAACAACATACAAGAGGACTACCTATTTAAAAAAAAGTAAGGTGTGCTCATATGGGAGATTCAAGCTACGTGAAATTAGAAATATATTAATTCTTGGGATTCTTAATAATGGTAAGATGATCATTAAGAGTATTTTACATGATATTTTTAGTGATTCTCTTGTCTTTAAACAATAACGTAACGATTGAGAATATTATGCATAATATTAGTTCTCTTGACTCATCATATACCTTATTTAACTTACATTTTAGGCAAATATTATAAACAATCCCTTTAAATTGTCCGTAACGATCAGATAGACAACTCAACTCAACTGAGCCCTTCTCCATTTTGACACTTCAAGTGGCTATTAAGTTAGATCAAGTAAGCACCCAAGTGCAGTAGATCATATGCGTGAGTTACACTTGCCAATTGACAATGAACCAATTAAAAAATGACGCATGTAATTTCGACATAAAAATTTGATACACGTAATTAACAAAAGAAAAAGGACAATACATTTAAAGAAGAAAACAAAAACCTTTTTCCTAAAACCCCCCCCCCCCCACCCCACCCAAAAAAAAATCTTCTTTTGCCCATCACCTTTTTTTCAAATACTGCATTCAGCCAGAAGATTAGATTAGAGATTTTGGGCTTTGGGCTTAAATTAGAGATTTCATTAAGGGTATATTCGGAATTAAACACATTAATACCGTTTATTACTGTTCGGGATGGGTAGGCAACGTGCGTCTCCGAGAGTGTATTACGCGCGAGAGGAGCTGACCGGGTCGGGTGTTTGCTTGAGGTATCTATCTGGTCGTTCAGGACAACTTAAAGGGACCGTTTATGTATTTTGCCTACATTTTAAAAGCAGCCGTCTCCCTCTCCTAATGGGCCTTGATGGATTGTGATAGTGGTTCAGATTATTATTGTGAAGTCAATATGTTGATTGAAGGACAAAATAATTGACAGATTTGTCTTATATTAATCAATCAATCAACTGAGCATCAGTTCCAAACTAGTTAGGATCGGCTAGATGTGTCGTTATGTAAATAATGAGAAAAGAAGAGATGTTGAGAATGAATTGCTTGATTATTCCTTCAAGCATGTTGGGGTTTATATAGTGCTTACAAGTATATCTTGCAAGGGCGGTCATCACTGGTTATTTCCTGGTGAAAGAGATTTTACAAATGAGAAAAGTTTGAAGGCTATATATCAGAACTGCAGTAAACTAAACTCTAATTGCAGCATGTAAAGTGTAAGTACAGGATCAAATTAGTGTAGGCATATTCCGCAAAGTTTAGACAAATTCATAGTTTCAAACCCATGCTTGATATATTTGGATCCCTAGTGGTTTAGTGGCAGAATTTCTTAGATCACAATCAAACTAGCCTCTTGTACTGATGAAAACAATTTTGACTTAAACAAAACCAGGTTTGGTATTATTAGCCATGTTCTGTTCAAGTGTGTAATACTGTATCTTACTCTTGATTGTAACATTTTCTATTGTTGAATTTGTCTTCATCTTCTCCTTTAATATCCTCCTGCTATGCCAGAGCATGTGGGATTTCGTTAAAAGTTTGTGGCAAGTTCAATAAAATCGTCACTTTCAATAACTTTTCTATGACTTTTTATTACAGAACCTTTTCATTTACATTGTCGTTATACTAGATTTTGCTGTTTTTGTTTTCTTTTGAACTTATCCTTGCTTGTTCTTTGGTAGTTCTATACATCTATCCAACATTTTCGTCTTTTCATTGCAGAACCGGTACTATGCAGCCTTCTGGACGATGCGGAAGAAAACAGCTGCAACCCTGTAGTTGTTAAGATGTCAAGCATCAAACTGTTTGCATCTTTGTGTTGCAGCATACCAAAGAATAGCTTTGATACACTTGTATGCTATCCTAGTCAAGGCATGCGATTTCAAGAAAGCGGAAGAGTTCAAAGTTGCAATTATACGTGTCAGATTTAAGAACTGTTTATTCATTGACCAATTTAAAAGGGATGGTATGAAATGGCTATTAAATTTGAGATTATTCGAGCTTCATCAATGTATAATAACTCAGTGTGGTTCATCTCCAAGTTTTCAACTTAACATGAATTGATTCAACTTCAACCGCTTATAGGTTTGATCCTTTACTCTTCATGGGTTGATTTCACATTGCTTTGTTCTAAGCAGATAGTTTTGACTTTGATCAACTCCAGGAAGCATTCTTTGTTTGTCCTTGATCATTTCTCTCAATAAAGAATGAATAATTGGTATTTGTTGGTTTCATGAGAGACTGGCGGAACGTTAGACTAATTGCTGGGTAATTCGGCAGAGTCGTCAGTGGATGGAGCTCGTTGGAGCGCCTGCTTTCATACGTAGGTAGATCAGTTTCTTGTATTTGGCATCTATCTCTTAGAAAAAGGCTTGGGTGTCAATGGTTCGGTTCGGCTGGTTATTTTATAAAATTTGTATCATATCAATTTTTCGGTTATTCTATTATGTATAACCAAAATTAGACTTTTCGAAACCGTCCCAATCATGTCGGTTTCTCTTCAGTATCGGTACGGTTCGGTAAATATTCGGTATTTCTTTTTAAATGTCATGTAAAAATCACTAGTAGAAGTAGAATGCAATAATATATGTACTTTTATAGGACATAGCAAAACTCTTTAGACATTTTTACAGTTTAAAAGGTAATAAATTAAGAAAATATAAAAGATGGTAGAGTACAGATCCATCAACTATTCTACATCAGTATAAAAGAAATTAAGCAAATACAAAAAAAAATATAAATCACACGAGTGGAAAGATATTAACCAAGCTGGGTCTTAAGAATAAAGTCTATAGAAGATTAAATATTCAAAAAGATAAATCTAAATCATACGAAAAGAAACATATTCAATACATTGTAGTTTGTTACTCATAATCGCTACAATACCTTATGTTTTGCTAGTGAATATGCTGGAAATAATTTAGTTTCAATAGGAGTAGCATAATAGGTTTGGGAATTAGAATTTAAGTTTAATTACTCGTTGGCTTGTAACTATTTCATAATTCCAATGCCCCAGAAAAAATTTAATGCTATATTATTTTTAAACTTAATATATAAATATATTTTTCACATTGTAAATTTATTCGGTTCGGTTCGGTATTTTTTCGGTCTATTTTCATAAAATAAAAAACCTACCCTAATTGTCGGTTCGGATATAGATTTATATAAAAACCTACGGTTTTATTAAAGAAACCTAAAAATCGGTTTGGTACGGTACGATTTGTCACGACCCAACCCCGGTCGTGATGGCGCCCAACACACTGCTAGGCAAGCCCGACCATTTCTACAACCTTAACCGATTAATCACAGTGAATAAGTAAATTTTCACAATTAAATTACCAAATTAAATGTGAAATCCTGACTTAGATGCTAACATTCGAAAACCCAAAATATAAAATACTAACCAGCCCACAGAATCTGGTGTCACAAGTCTGAGCCTCTAATGCATGAGTATTAACCTGATACATAATGTTTCTCTAGAAATGTGGGAAAACAAATAAATAAAATAGAAGGAAGATCAGGACTGCGAACGCCAATTTGCAGCTACCTTGAATCTCCCGAATGTGATGCCAGGCGGAGAAGATCTCACTCAGCCTCAGTGGGTGCACCTGAATCTGCACACAAGGTGCAGGGAGTATTGTGAGTACTTCCAACTCAGAAAGTAATAAATATAAATAAAGTCTGAGGATAAGAAATCCTAAATAAACACAAAGCAAAGCTATAAATACAACAACGTGAACCAATAACATAATATAGTAAACATTGAAAAACAATTATAATAAAGTCACATCAGATTAAGAATAAATGACAATTAAATATGCAATGCAACACATAATAAGCCAGACTCCGGGAGGGGCCCCTTACGGCCCAAGCGCAATAATAAGCCATACCGTGGCATCAAACAGGCCCTCGGCCTCATATCAATATCAATATCATACCACTGCGGCGTGCAGTCCGATCCCATACTCAGTCCAAAATCACATAAGCCTTTCGGCACAATAATATAAAAATATTCAGCCCAAACTTCATTTAAAAATATTACTTTAGTTTCTACCTTTAGAAAAATGGCTGAGTTTACAAAACAGTGTTAAATACCAGGACTGAGTTCAATATCTAGAAATATGGTAAGAAACCAGTAAAAATAATTCCTGAAGGATTCAAGTAGTTGGCACGAAGCCCAATTATGACAATTAATCCATTTTTATAAGGATATCACAAAACTACAATCAATTAGGTAGTAATTTTGTTAAGCGGGACGGACCAAGTCACAATCCCCGACGGTGCTCTACCCCATGCCCGTTATCCGGCGTGCAAGTCACCTCACATAGCACTACATTGTGCAAATTCAAGTTTCGAACCCTCAACACAGCATTTACATTTATTACTAACCTCAAGCTGGCCAAAGTCCTAGCTTGCTATGCCCTTGCCTTTCGAATTAACCTCCTCGCGCGTCGAATCTGACCAAAACCACAAAGAATACGTCACAATATGCTAATGGGACAATACCCAATCGAAAATAATCGAGAAATAGATAAATTCCCGAAATTAGCAAAAACCCGAGCCCCGGGCCCACTTCTCGAAAATCAGTAAATTTATCATCAACAGATTCCTTATTTCGCCAACGAGTCTATACATATAAAGAACACCAAAATCGGAGTCCAAATGACCCCTCAAATTCCCATTTTTGTTCTCTTAGGTTTCAAGCCCTAACCTCCATTTTTGAACTTTAATTCCTTGATTTTTCAGTCTAATTTCATGTATTTGCATCATAAAATCGTGTTCTAAGTCCAAGAATTCTTACCTGATCGAAGTCCTTGAATTCCTCTTCAAAATCGCCCAAAAACTCTCCAAGACCGAAGTGAAAAATATGAACTCTTTCAAATTCGCGAAGGAAATAAAAACCCCTTCTGATCAGTTGTTTCCGCATCTGCGGTCCAGTTATCGCTTCTACGACTTCCGCTCCTGCGGCCTTCTTCCGCTTCTGCGGAAATTTCCAAAGTCCCCCCTGTCCGCTTCTGCGACCTCATCCCCGCATCTGCGGCTTCTCAAATGCGGATTCCCCTCCGCATCTGCGGTTCTTCCTTTCCAAGACCATTTCCGCACCTGCGACCTCTTCCTCTGCATCTACGCAACCGCATCTGCGCAACCGCATCTGCGGTTCCTTTCCGCAAATGCGGAAATACCAGATACCAGATGTGATCTGCAATCTCCAACTTCAATTTTCATCCCGTTAGCCATCCGAAATCACTCCGAGGCCCCCGGGACCTCAACCAAAAACACAAACATGATCCACTGCCTTATTCAATCTTGCTCCAATCATCAAAACACCTCAAACAACACTACAACCATCATTTCTCATCGAATTCAAGCCTAAGTTCTTCCAAAACTTTCGAAATACGCATTCGATCAAAAACCCTACCAAAACACCTCCGAATGACCTGAAATTTTGCACACACATTCCAAATCACCTAACGAAGCTAGTGAAACTCTCGGAATTCCATTCCGACCCTCGGATCAGAATCTTACCTATCGACCGGAATTCGCCAAAATTCTAACTTTGCCAATTCAAGCCTAATTCTACTCCGGACCTCCAAAATCACTTTTGATCACACTCCTAAGTTACAAATCATCCCCCGAAGCTAACCGAATCGTCGGAATCCACATTCGAGCCCTCTAACTCATAGGTCAACATCCGGTTGACTTTTCCAAAACAAGCCTTCCTTAAAGAGACTAAGTGTCTCATTTCCTTCCAAAAATCAACCCAATTCAATTCGTTCACACAAGACACTGATAATGAAGCATAACGAAGCAGGAAATGGGGGAAACGGAGCGGTTCTCATGAGACGACGGGTCGGGTCGTCACATCCTCCCCAACTTAAACAAACGCTCGTCCTCGAGCGTATCCAGAGTTGTCCTAGAAGCCAACCAATAGCTGAATGACCTTACCAAGCATATACCCGGGGGTGATCCCACGTCACCCTATCTCGCATAGGTCCGATAACACAACTTAGCTGAAATTTCACAATCCATCTAGTCCATAAACCATAGAACCACATTGCACTTTCCGAAATCATACACAAGATCAGAACCTCACATCTATATTCAGAATAAGCCCGAACCAGTTGTAATAACCCATACCTGCAACCTCAGGTGCAATCATATGATATACTACATAACCCAAACACTCGAAACGATAACTTCTATTCACAACAGTTGCCCACAACACCCGAATACCGGTAGAAAACCTCTTATCAACTAAAGTTTCCTTCCAATACTTTTACATATACTGCAACTGATAACTAAAACACGCAGTAAACCATCACCATTTCTCAGATCAACCATTCATGAAACCACTTCTCCTTTGGCAAATACTACATCAAATTTCTGAGTCGAAGCTCGATATTATCCTTCCAACATACTGAAATCGAATCTGCTCGTACTCATTAAAGATCCCAACGATCTCATCTAATCAACACACCACTCTGGTGACATTACACATTAGTACAGGACTAAGCCACAACTCGCATAATACGCGCACCAATAAGCAACAGTCCGAACATACCCAAATCATGAAAATGGCTCAACTGAAAGAGCTGTACTTCAAGCCCTCCAGTACCATCACCACACAAAACTGAGAGCCCATCTCCTATTATAGAGATAGAACATACAAATCTACTCGCAGTATCATACCTCCACATAACTTCGTCCCAATGCGTGACCGCATCTAGTACGAACTGCTTAGGCAATAAGTCACCCCGTACATAATCAAAAATCTCGTATGATGCCACAAGGTGCTGATAGGCTACCGATTAAATCGCGGTACAAAAAGGAAGATGAACTCTGGAAGAAACTTCCTAGCTCACGCACTAATACGTGCTCTCCTTAGAAAATAGGAAGTAAGGCATACAAAAAAATAGCATATAGAAAACTATGCTCAATGTCACACTGTTGCGGCACGCAACCCGATCCAAATAACACACTCATGGCGGCGTGCCACCCGATCCACACATAACACTCACCTAAAGAGGTGTACATCGAGCTAAATTGCTCATTAATATAAAATAACGAATTTCGGTCACAAAGCACGCTAAGTGCATAATACCGTCCCTGAGGGGACATATAGCGCTATAAGCTACCAAAACTCAAGCTCAACTAAGGTGCGATATACAATCTGAATCTCGAGAGCCATTTTGCTCATAAACATCATTTCTACGCGGATCCTCAACACATAAGCATTTCCTCAAACCGTCTCACAACTCACACGGCGTAGTGTACCACTGCATAAAACACCTGACAACGAAATAACACCCTGACTCCTCCATAAGGAGCGCATCACTGAAATGAAACCCGTTTGGCCTGACATAGAGCCCATATTCACATTTGAATCCATCCACCGACCTCAAGCCGATTCTGATCACACTGAACTAGGTTAATTACCTTTCAAAGGTCCCTAAAACTCATCTTCCGCTCGTAACACATAAGAACATCCATCATAGTCGAAGAAATCATCCGTAGTCCACAACTCAATAGACTGAGTGCCCTCCGGGCATATATTCTCAATTCAACGATATTATCACAACCTTCATACTTGGTTCAAGTCTTCAATCAATCAAGTGACTAACTGCCATACTTACACACTCTTCCGGTGGGACACCCTCCCACAACCTACCATTACAGATAACTGGGTCGTACCTCCAAACCATCGGCCGCACTAACGCTGAAAAGCGATCAAGAATTATTAACCAGGATGCAAAGCCTTTTCACAAACACCGCTCTCAGGTGACGCTGAAGACAATACCGACTTACCTTAAACGTCGAAACTACTTCCCTGCTCATCCGAGCTCGTGACATCCTTGTCCATACGGAGCTGTTACCTCTATCTTCACTTCAAATTCCATACCACTCATTGCACCCCAACATGCCAACATACGATAGGACACGCTTTTCATCAAAGCTTCGGAACCACTATTAAATTAACACTTCATCATATAAAACTTTCCACTTAACTCACTTCAGGAGAACCATAGCAACACACAGGTGAATTCTCATAACCGTAAAATATGCAAATCTCTAAGTAGTGGTCTAACCCACCATAACCCTTTCGGGATCCGCCTACACATAACAGGCCCATAACAATGGAATACTCTTGAATAACATCAATTACGACGGACGACAGGCCTCACCTGTACCGCCACAAATCACACGCGTAACTTGATCATGCTGAAGGAATTGATCTCTACCACCAATATGCCATCAGATAAATGGCTAACCAATCCATCTTCTTTCGACTTACCCTGATTCCTTAGGAATAATGGTAACTGCATTCAACATATAACACCATCCATCTGCACTCATCCCGAGTGACTTTGAATCACGAGACCATGTTGTCTCACATCCCACGAACCATTTTGTACCTTCCAACTGCTACATCGCAAGTCAAAACATCATAAAATATTCTACGAATTCCGAGCCATTACCTGCACCTTCCTGATAGTGCTACATAGAAGCCCATAATTGATATAGAAAAATTTACACATCTTGACCTCTCCCAATGGAGACTCAGTTTCTAATCACATATACAAATATAAGATACCCAATTGTCATATGTAGAATCTCGACCACATTAGTACCATTCTCGAGAGTCATTTACTCTATTTAACTGCATTTAGCCTGATCAAATGAACAGAACCACCCGTGCCTCGTTAGCACTCTGACATCGCAGGATATGACCTCATCACAATACAAGCAAGCATCTTCCTGCTCTATGCACTGAGCATTCTTTACCAACAACAGCTCAAGACATCCTATGATTCTCACATATCTACGAAGCACCATATAACCTTTGTCAAAATTTTGCTTCACTCGTGCCATCCTCGGCTCAATTTCCGCAACCAGAACTGATTCACCAGCATGCCTCAAACCGGAACCAACATAGCACATAACCGTACAATTAGCTAATCAATAGCAAACTCCCCAACTTGGCTCGAAGCCATAGATCAAAACACTCCCAACAACTCATAACGCACATACTCCATTGCTGCCTTATTACCATAGTGAGATTAAACTCGATCCTTCATAAGCTTGTGGAAACACAAATCATCTAGAAATTTTTAACTCTTCTGCAAACCTCGCATTCACTCACACAACAGTTAAGCCCACTCTCTAGGCGATCCAATTTAGATGTCAACACATTTTCTTCACTTGTAAATGAGATCTTCTAATAGATAACATAAGGATCACACAACTTTAGAACACTCCGCAGGAGTTGACCCACCTGCTTTGCCTCCAACTACCATTTTCGTATACTTTCCACCGTTCTAAACTGTACGCAGTCGCTTAGTCTTACTGAGTCTGAACTCATACTGCAACATAAAATTTTTACTTCACTCTCAACTGGAAACATGAAAAGATTCTTCACGCGCCCATAACTCGGAGCTATACCTCGAATCACGATGGAAATTCAAACACCTAGTAGTTCTTCTATCATCCAGTAGACCTTCGTCATCGCTTCCAAGTCACGTAGATACATCTCGCAGTACTAACATACTCATCATATAGCTATCCAGCCGTCACTTCCACTAATAGGCACAATACCGAACATATAGGTTCAAACACTTGTTCACACAGTCAGCACCTCGGTGCTCAAGCCATAGGCAAAGATCCGGCCTCAAGTCCTCCAGATTGGCCCAACATAAACTCACAGAGATTACATCTCGCCCCTCGATCGGGGAATTACAAGCCATCAAGGCACATCTGACACTGTGCGCTCGTTCGCGCATACGAACACGTGGAAGGAATTTCAAGAGTTACTTTTCAAGCTGAATCAAGGACGCACGATAAGAATTCAAGAATGTGAAGTTTTCTTAAAGGTTCTGCAGCCTCCTGAGGATAAGTACAGACGTCTCCATACCGATCCACGAGACTCTACTAAACCGGCTCATGACTCGCGAGACCAAGTAACCCAGGCTCTGATACCACCTTGTCACGACCCAACCCCGGTCGTGATGGCGCCCAACACACTGCTAGGCAAGCCCGACCATTTCTACAACCTTAACCGATTAATCACAGTGAATAAGTAAATTTTCACAACTAAATTACCAAATTAAATGTGGAATCCTGACTTAGATGCTAACATTCGAAAACCCAAAATATAAAATACTAACCAGCTCATAGAATCTGATGTCACAAGTCTGAGCCTCTAATGCATGAGTATTAACCTAATACATAATGTTTTTCTAGAAATGTGGGAAAACAAATAAATAAAATAGAAGGAAGATCAGGACTGCGAACGCCAATTTGCAGCTACCTTGAATCTTCCGAATGTGATGCTAGGCGGAGAAGATCTCACTCAGCCTCAGTGGGTGCACCTGAATCTGCACACAAAGTGCAGGGAGTATTGTGAGTACTTCCAACTCCGAAAGTAATAAATATAAATAAAGTATGAGGATAAGAAATCCTAAATAAACACAAAGCAAAGCTATAAATACAACAACATGAACCAATAACATAATATAGTAAACATTGAAAAACAATTATAATAAAGTCACATCAGATTAAGAATAAATGACAATTAAATATGCAATGCAACACATAAACCGGTACTCTCCAGTACCCCGCTGCGGCGTGCAGCCCGCTCCATTTATTTAACGTCGACGGCGCTCACTGGGGGTGTGCAGACTCTGGGAGGGGTCCCTTACGGTAATAAGCCATATCATGGCATCAAACAGGCCCTCGGCCTCATATCAATATCAATATCATACCACTGCGGCGTGCAGTCCGATCCCATACTCAGTCCAAAATCACATAAGCCTTTCGGCACAATAATATAAAAATATTCAGCCCAAACTTCATTTAAAAATATTACTTTAGTTTCTACTTTTAGAAAAATGGCTGAGTTTACAAAACAGTGTTAAATACCAGGACTGAGTTCAATATCTAGAAATATGGTAAGAAACCAGTAAAAATAATCCCTGAAGGATTCAAGTAGTTGGCACGAAGCCCAATTATGACAATTAATCCATTTTTATAAGGATATCACAAAACTACAATCAATTAGGTAGTAATTTTATTAAGCGGGACAGACCAAGTCACAATCCCCGACGGTGCTCTACCCCACGCCCGTTATCCGGCGTCCAAGTCACCTCACATAGCACTACATTGTGCAAATTCGGGTTTCAAACCCTCAACACAGCATTTACATTTATTACTAACCTCAAGCTGGCCAAAGTCCTAGCTTGCTATGCCCTTGCCTTTCGAATTAACCTCCTCGTGCGTCGAATCTGACCAAAACCACAACGAATACGTCAAAATATGCTAATGGGACAATACCCGATCGAAAATAATCGAAAAATAGATAAATTCCCGAAATTAGCAAAAACCCGAGCCCCAGGCCCACTTCTCGAAAATCAGTAAATTTACCATCAACGGATTCCTTATTTCGCCACGAGTCTATACATATAAAGAACACCAAAATCGGAGTCCAAATGACCCCTCAAATTCCCATTTTTGTTCTCTTAGGTTTCAAGCCCTAACCTCCATTTTTGAACTTTAATTCCTTGATTTTTCAGTCTAATTTCATGTATTTGCATCATAAAATCGTGTTCTAAGTCCACGAATTCTTACCTGATCAAAGTCCTTGAATTCCTCTTCAAAATCGCCCAAAAACTCTCCAAGTCCGAAGTGAAAAATATGAACTCTTTCAAATTCGCGAAGGAAATAAAACCCTTTCTGATCAGTTGTTTCCGCATCTGCGGTCCAGTTGTCGCTTCTGCGACTTCCGCTCCTGCGGCCTTCTTCCGCTTCTGCGGAAATTCCCAAAGTCACCACTGTCCGCTTCTGCGACCTCATCCCCGCATCTGCGGCTTCGCAGATGCGGATTCCCCTCCGCATCTGCGGTTCTTCCTTTCCAAGACCATTCTCGCACCTGCGACCTCTTCCTCCGCATCTGCGCAACCGCATCTGCGGTTCCTTTCCGCAGATGCGGAAATACCAGATACCAGATGTGATCTGCAATCTCCAACTTCAATTTTCATCCCGTTAGCCATCCGAAATCACCCCGAGGCCCCCGGGACCTCAACCAAAAACACAAACATGATCCAATGCCTTATTCAAACTTGCTCCAAACATCGAAACACCTCAAACAACACTAAGACCGTCATTTCTCATCGAATTCAAGCCTAAGTTCTTCCAAAACTTCCGAAACACGCATTCGATCAAAAAACCTATCAAACACCTCCGAATGACCTGAAATTTTGCACACACATCCCAAATCACCTAACGAAGCTACTGAAACTCTCAGAATTCCATTCCGACCCTCGGATCAGAATCTCACCTATCGAACAGAATTCGCCAAAATTCTAACTTTGCCAATTCAAGCCTAATTCTACTCCGGACCTCCAAAATCACTTTTGATCACACTCCTAAGTCACAAATCATCCCCCGAAGCTAACCGAATCGTCGGAATCCACATCCGAGCCCTCTAACTCATAGGTCAACATCCGGTTGACTTTTCCAAAACAAGCATTCCTTAAAGAGACTAAGTGTCTCATTTCCTTCCAAAAATCAACCCAATTCAACTCGTTCACACAAGACACTGATAATGAAGCATAACGAAGCAGGAAATGGGCGAAACGAAGCGGTTCTCATGAGACGACGGGTCGGGTCTTCACACGATTCGGTCGGTTTAGTCGGTTTTTTAATATTCATTGACACCCCTATGCCTATGCACAAAGTGCTCTCTTACTAGTATAGAGGCCAGAGGAAAAGGGGTGTGCGCGCGCGTGTAGCCCCCCTGCATCTCTACATCTCAGAACCTGTGGATTGCAAGTAGGGGTGTACAAAGAAAACCGGCAAACCGCACCAACCCGATAATCAGAGTCAAACCGAAAAAAAAGCCCGACTATGGTTTGGTTTGATTTGGTTTGGTGTTGGAAAAAAAACCCGACCATAATTGGTTTGGTTTGGTTTTAACTAAAGAAAGTCAAACCGAAACCAAACCAACCCGACATTACATATATAGAAATTTTAGTTATATTTAATATATAAATATACTTATTGTGATGTAATTTATAAATATTTCTTAAACTTTTTCGTAATTTTATCTTTTAAGGTATTATTTCAAGGTTGGACTTAGAACTTTTGAATGTTCCAATAAGTTTTATAGCCATTAATATTATTAACTTAAATAATGCTAACAAAAGTCCAAACCAAAATCAAATCAATATTAATGCTAACAAAAGACAATCAATTCAATACTATGAACGGCAATGTATTGAATATCTATTTTTTGTTTTGCAATAATTTAGATAAAAATGCATAACATATTTTTATTTTTTCTTAGCGTTTAGTCATGTAACTAATACTCCCTTATAAGTCTACTTATTTTAGCATGACCTAGTACTTTTAGATTATGTTTATTTTTATTATGGCATTTTAATTAGCAATATTTATATTACATAATTTTATTGTCCTTATTGTTGAATATTTTAGGATAATGCCATGACACATCTCATATTTTGTATTATTTTCTTGGAAAATACCGTATATAGTTGTATCTTACTAGGAATATTAAAGAAATATTTTGAGCACAAGTTATTTGTTTTGTGCTACAAAGATTTTACCGGAAAAAACCCAAAAAAAACCCGAATAACCCGAGAAAACCCGAGAGTGAAAAACCCGAGTTTTATTGGTTTGGTTTGGTCTTTAGATTTAATAACCCAACACAATTGGTTTGATTTGGTAATTGCAAAATCCGAACCAACCCGACCCATGTACACCCCTAATTGCAAGTCACCAAAATCCAATTGAGGTGCTCGTAAAATTGACAAAGGATTTGAGTCTCGCTGTGAGGCATTTTCGCATGCAAAATAAATCAGGCTCGCACATGAGAGGTTGTTGGAGTATTAAAATATAGAAATAGATGAACGCGTTCCTCTGCAAAGATATACAGTCTAACGTCTCTATAACATCATCCTTATATAACAATACTTCACTATAAAAGCCAAGTTTTTCCGTAACCAATTTTCATATTATGTTATAATATATGTTCTACATGACAACACTTCGCTATAACATTCAAAAATATTTGGAACAAACGAGACTGTTATATATAACATCCAAAAATATTCGGAACAAATGAGACTGTTATAGAGAGGTTAGACTGTATATGCTTTTAAATGTGATCGGTGGCACAACTCTTTGTGGTATAAAGAGTGACTCTATAGTTATGCTACCTCGGTGTGGAATCAATTACGGAATTTGTTTCCTGATTTTTAAGGAACTTTTTCCTATAGAAAACAATTGGAAAAAGTGAAAAACATTTTCTTCATAGCAAACACACCCGAAATCTGCAGGATTTTGGGATGCACTTGATAAGAAGGCCTATTATGAATTCTTGAAAATATGATGTGAAAGCTGGTTGCTCATAATCATGCTGACGAAGCAAATGCCCTTTACACGGTAAGCTGAGAACAATGGATTGCCAATTGAACCAAAGGCCTATGTGGATCGTGCATCGTAGATTGTCAAAAAAGAAAGATGCAGCTGTGAAGAAGGAGAAGAAGCGGGAGACACTGATGAGAAAATGGCTTTAAAGAGGAGAAAGCTAAAGAAACTTCGCCTAAGATTTGTGAAGAAACCTAAAAGCATTTTGATCCAGATAATTTTATTCATGGTCATTGAACTTTTGTGTTTGTTACCCAAAATTCTTTTTTTTTTTGTTACGTAAAAATCATTCAACTTTGTGTTCATTACACAAAAGTCACTTTTCTTTCTTTTGTTACACAAAAATCAATTTACTTTGCTCTAGTTATCACAAAAGTCATATTTTTACGTTAAAAATCTATTATACCCTTGATATTATATAAACCTTCATATTTATGTAATACCTTCTATATTATATTTAACTATGTATTTTATTTATAAATAAAATAACTTAATATTCTTTTATTTATTATTTTTATAATATATTCGTATATTTAATTTTTTCTTAACGTTAATTTCAAAATATATTAGTAGCATTATCTAATTTGTCAGTAACTTTAATATATATTAGTAGAGAAATAAATCGGCAAGTACATTTCCGTGAGAAAATTCGCAGGTAAACAAACAAAGAAAATGAGGATCATATGTTAATCTGAAGGAAAATTCCTAGGTACTACATGCGAATTTAGCTGGGGATATTTTCTTGGGGATTTACCTGGGCAATTGGTTATTTGAAAAATTACACTACTAGAAATTTGGAAGAACCTATCCAAAAAAATTGACCAAAGTTGGTCAGTAATGGCCAATAACCATCCAAAACCAGACCATTAATGTGTGGTCGGTAATTTGAAGGTCCGAAGGGCATACCGACCAACTTTGGCCATTCAATTAAATTCAAAAAAAAAAATTGCTGAAAAAAGTTATTTTTTACCGCTACTAATATATCTTGAAAAATTAAAGTTAAGAAAAAAATTAAATATACGAATATATTATAAAAATAATAAATAAAATAATATTAAATTATTTTATTTATAAATAATATACATAGTTAAAAATATATTATATAGTATATAATATATAAGGTATTACATAAATAGGAAGGTTTATATAATATCAAGGGCATAATAGACTTTTCACGTAAAAATATGACTTTTGTGATAACTAGAGCAAAGTAAAATAATTTTTTGTGTAACAAAAGTAAGAAAAGTGACTTTTGTGTAATGAACAGAAAGTTGAATGATTTTTACGTAACAAAAAAAAGAAAAGCGACTTTTGGATAACAAACACAAAAGTTCAATGACCATGGATAAAATTATCTCCATTTTGATCCCTCTGGAATCTGATGATTTTGAGGGAGTTTTTCTTTTTCAAGTGGTATGCTGTAAGGTTTTTGTCCCTTAATTTGATATAACTTGAAAATATCATATATAGATTTTTTATCACAACAATTCATGCTCCCTTAAAGAATTGGAGATTTGTAGGTTTGACCGACAATTGACTACCCCATGCCACCATGCTCAAAATTAATAATCATGCGCAGTTCGACATCAAGTACCCCAAGTGCATGACCATAATCACGGAGAAGTAAATAACATAATATACCACAATACGTAAAGACCATAACTAAGGCGCAATCAACCATTCCACATCCCAATCACCATCTCGCTCGAATTCCGCTATAAGTCCCAAACAGAACCTCACCATTTGTGCATTTAAACGACGAATCACAACCCTTAGTAGCATGAAAAAGTAACACATAGAACATAGCAGATACAAATAAAATCAATTTTAACCGAATGACACATCCCTCAATAATAGCAGTTCGGGATCAACAAATCTGACCCGGTGTAAAATACACATCCTCATTGGGCCTATCAATGAGCCCCGAAATCAACTCCGGTCATCCACAAATAGATAAATAACCCTCAGAAGGTCCACAATGACCTAACCATAACACATACCATCTTCTGACTAGCTTTGGCCAATTTCACAGTCCACAACCACGAAACAATCTGCTCTGGAGAACTCCCAGTCTCCAAATCCATAGAACACATGAATCACCATATCTGGTCCCAACTCCACCGTCCGAATGTCTAACACCTCTCTCATACACGATCATCCTACGAGGAATACTTTTATAATTTTTCCGTGCCACATAAAAAAATTTGAATATCAACAATCAATCAACCAGGCGTGTACCGCAATACCAATGAAGCATCCGTAAGTCAGAACACAACGCGCCTTCCGAGATACGCTCCCTTCTCAGGCAAGACCAAGTAGTTACAACATTCATCTAAACATCAGAAACCGTCCATGCTGTCTAAGAATTCAAGACCTTCCCTTCAAAACTGAACCATGACCTTGCACAGAATAATCTCAATCCTACACAACATACCACATCTATCATGCCATCATATGAAAAGCAAGAGAATATCACGATCAACTCTGAATCGCCAGCAGAATACATTCCCGATCAGTCAGAAACCTTCTATTCGATCTCATACAGGAGAAAATCCCAATACGCAACATGTTCCTTATGCCAGTAGGAAATATCTACCTCAAACCGTGGTAGAAATCATCGAGAACTCTTTGGAATCCATTTGCACATAACCAAGCTATGTTATTAGATTTTGATTGGTATTCCGGGATTTTTGATAGGTTCATTTAGTTGAATGGAACTTGTCAATAAAGTTTGGTTGAAACTTGGAATATTTAGGCATGATTTGTACGTGTTTGACGAAGTTGGAAATTTTGAAAGTTAAGAGAAGGATTTTGATCTTCGATTCTTGGTTTCTATGTAATTTGTGGTGTTTGAGCATTTTGATAAGTTGGGAAGGTATTAGGGCTTGTTGGTATGATTGGACGGGGAGACCCAAGGGGCTCGGATGTATTTCAGAATGGAGTCAAACCATTTTAGGATGTTTTGGTGTTGCTGGTGCTGGTGTGTCGTACATGCGGTGCTTATTGCGTAGGTGCAAGGTCCCAGAAGCGATGCTTCTAGAGCACCTGCGAGGATCACATTTGCGGAGATATGGGCGCATCTGCGAAGATTGGTTGGGCAAGCAGAGCCGCACCTGTGGAAGTGTCTGTCGCACCTGCGGTACCGCATCTGTGATAGATGGACTACAGATGCGAGGTTAGTCTAGAGGCTGGAGTTTCGCAAAAGCGAGCATGGGATCATAGAACCGATGTCGCAGAAGTGGGATTATGGGCCGCAGATGCTAAATACCTCACAACATTGCTATATTTTGGGGATTAACTGATATTTTACTATTTTGAGTTTTGGAGCTCGGGAAGATGCGATTTTGAAAGGGATTTCCACTACTACTTTGAGGGTAAGTGATTTCTACTTGATTTTGATTATATATCTTATTTTCCCATGGATTTATACTTTTTAATCATCGAATTTTGAAGAGAGATTTGGGGATTTTTCCTTCAATTTAAGAGAGTGTAATTTAAAGATTTGAGGATCGATTTGGATACAATTTTGGAATCTAATCACATATTTAGACTCGTGGGATTATGGTTGTCGGGATATACCCCTTGACTTGGGTTTTGACAATGTGGGTCAGGGTTGAATTTTGTTGACTTTTAGGAATTCAATTAAAAATTGAAGTTTTCTTGTTTGGAATTAATTCCTATAGCTTTGTTCGACGTTATTGAGTTGTATTTGACTAGATTCGAGTAGTTTGAATGTTGATTTGAGACGAAAAGCTATTTTGGAAGGTTGAAGTACGGGGTGGAGGTAAGTCTCTTGTCTATCATTGTAAGAGAAAATTCTCCGCGTAGGTAATCCATTTACTACATGTTGCTTGATTAGAAGCCACCTATATGTGAGGTTACGAGCGTATATACATAGCTAGGTGATGACCATATCCGATAGAGTTTAGTTTATGATTATGTCTTGTTTGGACTATGTGAACTTATTAGCTATGTTTCATTGATTCTATGACTACGTGATAACCCGAAATTGTAGCTTAGAATCATGCTTAAGGTTATAAATTAATGAATTTAGGCATAAATAATTATCTTGACATATTGCGCTTCCTTGTTAAGCTGTAGTAATATACTTGTCCTAATTGCTTTATGATTTGGTGGTTACATGACTTAAACTATTCATGTTAAATATTATAAAAAGACTGTTGAGTGTGAAATTCCTTATTAAATTATTCAAATAATTTTAAATACATGATTAGGTATAGCCATCTTTTAGCTAGATGGATTTTTATTCACATTTCTGTTGTTATGATCCGTTTCCTCTTAGTTACATTTTTTCGTACATATATTCATGAGTTGGAGAGTTAGATATTATAAAAGGTTAAAGAATTTTAGCACCAAGGATATTGTGAGCGAATATTGATTTTTGATCATATTGTGGTTGGAATGGGTTGCACACTGCACATGTATTATGAGTGAATCTGATTGCACGTTGCAATGATATTATGATTGAATCGGGTTGCACACTGCAATAATATTATTAGTGGATGGGGTTGTATGCTGTAACAGCTCTTGAGTATGGATCGGTCCTTCCAGAATCAGGTGATTATCCATGCTACCTTGAGCCCTGTGAGTGCAGGCATCCAGATTGATGCTACTTTTTGATACTTGGCCCATGTCGAATATATCGATTGTACAATAAGGTTTGGTATTGGATTATGAGCATGTATTGGTAATCTAGACTCATGTAGTGGCTCTTGTATATGTATGAATATTGACTGATTCAATATATATATTTATGAAAAAATTGAGATAACTGATACTGTATCCTATCTCTTGTCTAAAAAGCATGCTAAATTTCAGATTTATTATGTTCCTACTGGTGGACTTGATTTATGCTATCATGTTTTACTCCATGCTCAATTAAGTTTCATATGCTTATTGAGCTATTAGTAAGCGTCAATGTTGACCACTTTCTACTACTTCTTCAAAGCTAGACTTGATACTTACGGAGTACCGTAATTTTGTACTCATACTATAATTTCGCATATATTTGTGTAGGTTCTGAGGCTTGTGTTAGTGGTACTCTTTGAACTGAGTAGGAGTGTTTATTTGGAGACTTCGTGGTGAGCTGTCTTACTTGATCCAATCCGCAGCACATGGAGTTCCCCTTCCCTACTCATTTACATCTGTGTATGTATTTCATTTTTGGATAGATGTAATATTTACTTGAGATTATATACTCTTGTTAGATGCTCGTAATGATGATGTGACACCAGGATTTGGAAGAGATTGTAAGACAGTTGTGGTGTGTTCAGAACCTGTCTAGGATTCATGTACTTTTGATATTAAGTTATGACTTATTCCGCCTTGCTATTTATATCATGATTAAGTTAATAACTTAGTAATTGAATTCTATTGTTGTTGTTGTTGAGTGTTAGCTTGCGGCGCCATCAGTTCCTTTGGTGGGATTTAGACCATGACAAATTAGTATCAGAGCTCTAGGTTTTAAGGGTCTCACAAGTCACGAGTAGACCTAGTAGAGTCTTGTGGATCGATATAGAGACGTCAATATCTATCTGCGAGAGGCTATAGAGCTTTAGAAAACTTTCCGTTTCTTGATTACGTGTCGTGCATTTATTATTGTTGATGCACTGGTATTTTAGGAGGCCATGGCCAAGATGGTCGGCTTTATTGATGCTTTGACTCAGGAAGGAGGGGTTCCAGTGGTCCCATTCACATCTTAAGTTGGAGGAGGAGTTCAGACCTCTGATATTCGTGCTCCAGAGCACCCTATTATAGCATCTAGACCTATGGTTATGCGTACTATGTCTTGTAATGAGCAGAAGAGGATGGAGAGTTTACAAAGGTTATATCCTCCACAATTTAAGGGTGGTGCTTTAGCGAATGCCCATGATTTGCAACTTGGGCTTGGTAGAGTTTAAGGGTGGACTTCACTACGTTTCAATCTAGAGGGGCCGCTAGGAGATTGTGGCAGACTTATGAGCCGGGCAGGCAAGTAGATTCACCTCCTCTTACTTGGGCTCAATTCTCACATTTGTTTCTTAAGAGGTACATCCCACACCATGAGGGATGAGTTGAGAGGTCAGTTTGAGCATCTTCAGCAGGATCGCATGACTGTGACTAAGTATGAGGTGAGATTAACAGAGTTGTCTCGTCATGCTACTATCTTTATCCCCATCCAGGCAGAGACGGTAGGGCAATTTATTGAGGGTTTGAATTATAGCATCAGGATTTCTATGGCTCGAGAGTCAGAGATTGGGACTACTTTCCACCAGGCCGTGGAGATAGCTCGGAGGAACCAGCATATTCGTATCCATGGACGAAAGGCTATAGTGAGAGAAAGAGGCCTCATCATTTTGGTAGCTTCAGTGGTACCTCATCTGGAGGATGGGGTCAGTTTAGTAGAGGTTATCATGGTAGGATAGCTCATTCTACACAACATGTAGCTCGTGGAATAGTGGCACGATCATCCTTCAACACTCCAGTTACATCACTTAGTGCTCTCCTAGTGAGCTTGTACCATGCTCCATCAATTTAGGGTTCTTCCAGTAGGTCTTCAGGCCACTAGGGGCAGGTTCAAGTTCAGCATCCACAGTCAACTAGTGGTTGTTATGATCGTGGAGAGCTAGGCCACATGAAGAGGCATTTGCCTTAGGATTGCTAGGGGCACAACTCCACAAATTTTGATTTTCGTACTAGCTACTCCATCCTTGCCTAGTCAGCTAGAGGGGGTGGACATGCGGCTAGCGGTCGTCCTAGAGGATGGGTCTAGGTTAGTGGTGGTCAGACCAATGGTGGTCAGGCTCTTGCTATGCTTTATAAGGTAGACCCGAGGTAGTGGCCCTAGATGCAGTGATTAATGGTATGGTTTCAGTCTATCATAGAGATACTTCTATGTTGTTTGATCCGGGGTCTACCTATTCATATGCGTCATCATATTTTTCTCCTTATATGGATATGACTTGTGGTTCTCTTAATATTCATGTTCATGTTTCTACACCTATTGGTGATTCTATTATGGTGGATCGTGTATATCGGTATTGTGTGGTTACCGTTAAGGGTTATGAGACTAGGATTGGTCTTTTGTTGCTTAATATGATCGACTTTGAGGTAATTTTGGGTATAGATTGGCTATCTTCATACCATATTCTTGATTATCACTCTAAGACCATGTCGTTCTATGTTGGGGTTGCCAAGGTTGGAAAGAATGTGTTCTCTTGGTCATACCCCTAGTAGGGTGACTTATAAAGGCTCAACAGATTATTGAGAAAGGTTGTTTGGCATATCTGGCCGTTGTTAGAGATACAAGTGCTGAGACTCTTACTGTTGATTCAGTCCAGTAGTGAGGTAGTTTCTAGATGTGTTTCCTGCGGACCTACAAGTTATACCACCCGATGAAGATATTGATTTTGGTATTGACTCGGTGCATGGTACTCAGCCCATATCTATTTTACCGTACTATCTGGCTCCAGCCGAGGTGAAGGAATTGAAGGAGCAATAATATGCGTTGTTAGATAAGGGATTCATCAGGCCAAGTATTTCTCATTGGGATGCATCGTTGTTATTTATGGAGAATAAGGATAGTTTTGTGAGGATGTGTGTTGACTAAAGGCAGTTGAACAAGGTCACTATCAAGAACAAGCAACCATTACTTGGACATTATAAGTTTAAGGCTTCACACATCCCTAGGACGGCTTTCAGGACTCGATATGGACATTATAAGTTTTTGGTGATGTCTTTGGGTTTGACTAATGCTATGGCTACTCTCATGTATCTGATGAATAATATGTTCTAACCTTATTTGGATTCATTTTTTATTGTATTAATTGATGATATCTTGTTACATTCTCTTAGTAAAGAGGAGCACGAGTAGCATTTGAGGATTGCGCTTCAAATTTTGAGGGAGAAGAAGTTTTATACTAAGTTCTCCAAACGCGAGTTTTGGTTGGACTCAGTGGTATTCTTAGGCCACGTGGTGTCCAGTAATGGTATCAAGGTCGATCCAAGAAAGATTGAGGCCATTCAGGGTTGGCCCAGACCTTCTACAACTAAAGAGATCATGAGTTTCTTGTGTTTGGCTGGCTACTATCATCGCTTTGTGGAAGGGTTCTCATCTATTGTTGCTCCATTGACTAAGTTGATTCAGAAGGATGCTCGGTTCAGATGGTTTGATGAGTGTGAAGAGACTTTCAGAAGCTCAAGACTGCTTACAACTCCAGTTTTTATATTGCCCCGGATTATGGATGCATAATATCTATTGTGATGCTTCATGTGTTAGCCTTGGTTGTGTGTTGATGTATGGCAGTAAGGGAATTGCATATGCGTCGCGTCAGCTGAAGCCACATGAGAAGAATTATTTGGTTTATGATTTGGAGTTAGTAGCTATTATGCATGCTCAAAATTTGGAGGCATTACTTGTATGGTGTATCCTGTGAGATTTACACTGATTATAGAAGTCTTCAACACTTGTTCAAGCAAAATGATTATTATTTGATGCAACATATGCGGTTGGAGTTGTTGAAGGATTATGATATTACTATCCTGTATCATCTGGGAAGGAGAATGTGGTAACAAATACTTTGAGTAGGAAGGCGGAAAGTATGGGAAGTTTGGCATTTATTCCAACCGTCAAGAGGCTTTTAGATATAGATGTTCAAGCCTTGGCCAATTGATTAGTGAGATTGGATCTTTCAGAGCCAAGTAGAGTTTTTACTTGTGTTGTTACGCAGTCGTCTTAGTTTAAGTGCATTAAGGCTCGTTGGGTATGATGATCCCCATTTGCTTGTCCTTAAAGACATGGTGTTGCAAGGTAGTGCTATGAAGGGTGTCACTGGTAGTGATGGTGTATTAAGACTTCAAGGTCAGCTTTGTGTTCCTAATGTGGATGGTTTGAGGGAGTTGATTCTTGAGGAGAGTCATAGTTCACAATATTCTATTCATTCAGGTTCTACGAAAATGTATTATGATTTGAAGCAGAATTATTTATGGCGGAGGATGAAGAAAGACAACGTCGGAAATGTTTCGCGGTGTTTGAATTGTCAGCAGGTCAAGTATGAGCATTAGAAACTAGGTGTTTTGCTCAGAGGATAGATATGCCGGAGTGGAAATGGGAGCGCATTACTACGGAACATTGTGGTAGGATTTCTATGGACCTTGAGGAAGTTTGATATTTTTTGGGCCATTGTGGACAAATTGACCAAGTATGTGCATTTTATTCTGGACATGACTTCTTACACTTCTGAGAAGTTGACTCAGATCTACATCAGAGAGATTATCCGTATGCATGGCGTGCCTATTTATATCATATCGTAACGAGGCACGTAGTTCACATCGTACTTTTTGGAGAGCTGCAGGTGGAGCTTAGTACTTGATTTCACCCGCAGATGGATAGGCAGTCGGAGTGGACTATTCAGATCCTTGAGTATATGTTGAGAGTCGGTGTTAGTAATTTCAGAGGCCAATGGTATTAGTTTCTACTATTAGTGGAGTTTGATTACAACAATATCTACAGCCTAGAATTCAAATGGCTCCGTATGAGGCCTTATATAGGAGGCAGTGTCATTCTCCGGATGGTTAGTTTAAGCTTGACGAGGCTAGGTTGTTGGGTACAGATTTGGTTCGTGATGATTTGGAAAGGGTGAAGTTGCTTCAGGATCAACTTCATATAGCAAGTCCAGGCAGAAGAGTTATGCTGATAGGAAGATTCGCGATGTGGCTTTCATAGAGGGTGAGAAACTTCTTCTTCAAGTTGCGTCTACGAAAGGCGCGGTGAGATTTGGGAAAAAAGGCAAGTTGAACCCTTGGCATATTGGTCTGTTTGAGGTTTTAGAGATAGTTAGTGAGGTGGATTAGATGTTTGTTTTACCATCCAACTTGTCGGGAGTTTATCCAGTATTCCATATTTTTATGCTTCAGAAGTATCATGAAGATAAGTCACATGTTTTAGGTTCCAATTCAGTGCAGTTGGATGAGAATCTCACTAATAAAGAAGAGCTCGTGATCATCTTGGATAGGCAGGTTCAGAAGTTGAGATCGAAAGAGATTGCATTAGTGAAGGTTTAGTGGAGAGGTCAGTCTATTTCACTTTTATGCTTCAACCAGGCCTATATTCGCATTTGAATGATACCAATCGAGATGGATTTTTCAGGTACTGGCCTCTTCCCTGAGGCAATCCCTGGGATTCAAAAGGTCGAGGAAGCGACTTAGGAGACGGAGCATGATATGCGGAGAAGATAACCTCGTTTTTTGGCATTCAAGGTATGATTATTAACTTATTCGGGACGGCGTTTGTTTAAGAGGGAGAGAATATAATGACTCAGTCAGTCATTTTGGATATTTGAGCCTCGTTTATCTATTTAATACTTCTCATATGTTTATTTGTTGTTTTGTGCCATGGGGGGGGGGGGGGGTTTGATTAGTTCCCCGAAGGGCTGAGAGTGAATTGGAACAATTAGTTTTATTTTGGAAAGTTTAAGTTGCTAAAGTTATCCAAGGTTTGTCTTTTGAGTAAACAGCCTTGAATTAGTGATTTGATTATTCCAATAAGTTTGCATGATAATTTAGGACTGGGGCATATGTTCAGATTTGAATTTGGAGGTTCCTAGAAGGTGTTGTCTTTATTCGCCGAAAGTAGGCAATTTGAACAATGAGAGAGTTTGTATGTTTGACTGATAGTTGAATTTAATGTTATCAGATTTCAATTGATGTTTAGGGACTTTGTATATGTTCATTTAGTTAAATGAAACTTGTGTGCAAATTTTGGTTGAAATCCAGAATGTATAGGCTTAATTTAGACGTGATTTGCGAAGTTAGAAAGTTTAAAAGTTAAGAGAAGAATTTTAATCTTTGATTCTTGGTTTCAATGTTATTTGTAGAGTTTTGAGCATTTGGATAAGATATTTGGACTTGTTGGTATGATTGGAAGGGGGGAGGGGGGGACGAGGGGCTCGGCTGTGTTTCGGGATAGTGTGAAGCCATTTTAGGATGTTTTGGTGTTGCTGGTGCTAGTGTGTTGCACCTGCGGTGCTTATTTCGCAAGTGAGATGTCGCAGAAACGATACTTCCAGCATACTTCCAAGGATTGTATTTGCATAAATGTGGGCGCATCTGCGAAGATTGACTGGGCAAGTGGGGCCGCACCTACGGAGGTGTCTGTCGCACCTGCAGTACCGCATCTGCGGAAGATAGACCGCTGGCGTGAGGATGGTCTAGCGAGATTATAGGCCGCATATGCAAAATGCTTTACAACATTGTTATGTTTCGATGATTAGTTCAAATTTTACTATTTTGAGTTTTAGAGCTTAGGAAGAGGCGATTTTAGAAGGAATTTTCACTACTTGAGGGTAAGTGATCTTTACTTGATTTTGTTTTATATATCTTAATCTCCCATGGATTTATACACTTTAATCATGGAATTTTGAAGAGAAATTTTAGGGGTTTTGTCTACAATTTAAGAGAATATTATTTGGGAATTTGAGGGTCGATTTAGACCCGATTTTGGAATTAAATCACATATTTGGACTCTTGAGATTATTAGTAGTCAAGATCTACTCCTTGAATCAAATTTTAGACATGTGGGTTCGGGTTGACTTTTGGGGATATGATTAAAGATTGAAGATTTATTGTTTGACATTGATTCCTATAGCTTTGTTTGACATTATTGAGTTGTATTTGACAAGATTCGAGTCGTTTGGATGTTGATTTGAGATGAAAAACTATTTTGGAAGGTTGAAGTTTACGAGGTGGAGGTAAGTATTTTGTCTATCCTTGTAAGAGGGAATTCTCCCCATGTATTTATTTGCTATATGTCACTTGATTTAGTAGCCACATATATGCGAGGTGAAGAGCGTATATGCGTAGCTAGGTTATGACCATATCCGATAGAGTTTGGCTTATGATTATGCTTGTTGGGAGTATGTGAACTTATTATCTTTATTTTATTAATTCTATAACTACATGACGGCCTAGAAGCATGCTTAAGATTATCACTTGTTGAGTTTGGGCATAATGGGTTATTTTTCTATATTGAGCTTTCTTGTTAAGCCATAGTCATATACTTGTCCTAATTGCTTTATGACTTGAAGGTTACATGATTTAATCTATCCACGTTAAATATTATGAAAAGACTATTGAGTGTGAAATTGCTAATTGAATTGTTGAGATGAATTAAATTACATGATTAGCCATATCAATCTTTTAGCCATATGGGATTTTATTTATATTTTTATTGTTGAATGATCTGGTGCCCTCTTAATTATATTATATCATACATTATTCATGTGTTGGAGAGTTAGATATTGTGAAAAGTTGAGATATTTGGCACTAAGGATATTCTAAGCAAATATTGATTATTGATAATATTGCGGTTGGCACGGGTTGCATGCCGCAACGGTCTTATGAGTGGATCGGGTTGCACGCTGCAATTGTAATATGAGTTGATCGAGTTGTACGTGGCAATATTATTATTAGTGGATTGGGTTTCACGCTATAACAGTGCTTGTATATGGATCCGTCCCTCCAGAGTTAGGTGATTACTCATGTTACTTTAGGCCCTGTGAGCTCATCACCCAGATTGGTGCTAGTTTTGGATACTTGGCCAGTGTTGGTGATCCGCCCAACTCTAGTCCTAAAAAGAATAAGCAGTCGCTGCAAATATAAACCGATCTAAGAGTCTGGAGTCGAATCTCACAGAGAACTAAGTTTTAGCTACAGTTGTTCACTATCACTAAGAAGACAAACTCGACCAATTCCTAAGTTATAAATATTATGATTCTTATATCTAATTAACTAACATATTAAAGTAGTATATTAACAATTAGATATACTACGGGTTGAAGAAAAGATTAAGGAGGTCTAGAGTTATGATTTCCCTAATTGTCAGAATCCTTCCCGCTACGTCTTCTATAATTATGCCTAATTATTCTTTACTGATCGTGAGTAGTTTAGGTGTTGTATCTCTCTCGAGAAACTATCATAATGTACTAGACACATTCTCTCAAAATACGCTTGCTGGCACCAATTCACCACTCACTACGATCGCACTAAGGTTTTGTTATCTCTAATCCGACCTTCCCTCCGTATTGATCTCTCACATACGTTAGGAGTGAAGTTGCTCAACAAATACCTAAATATGTGCCCTTTCTTAAGAAATACACACTAAATAGACACCGTCAATTGATGGTCATTCAATCAACAACAATAAACACGTAGTTGAACAAGTAGAGAAATACAACCGTTCAATTATATAAAAACATAACAAGAATTTATCCTACAAAAGGTTCCATCAAAGCCCTAGATAACAAATTAGCTCATAATAGTATGTAAAACTACAATGCTAAAATGCATAACCAATAATAGAAATAGGAAGAAGAAAGTAAAAAAATCGTAGAAGAATTCTTGGCCTTTCTCATAGCGTGTTCTTTCCTCCTTAGGTTTAATCCCCTCACAAAAATGCCCCACACTCTTGGACATGTTTAGGGAGTATTTATAGTCAAGGGTTGAAGTCCTTGAGTCCAAATCCAGGTCAGAGTCTTTTAATTTGCGAACTTTTGACCACCGGGATACACACCTCGCTAGGCCAGGCTTATAGGGTAGCTAACCTGGCTTTTGAGCTATCTACGCCTAGCCTGTAGCGCGGTCAAGATGGCTATAGAGTTGGCTACGCTTGTCCTGTAGCTAGGCTCGGGTACTTTGTGTTTTTATGCTCCGTTCTTGCATTTTCGTCCTCTTTTCGTGCAACTTTCATTCGACTCTTTCTTTCGATGCTCCTACACATAAAGCAACATAATTTAGCTCAATGGTCGTACAATTAATCAATAAACCAACAAAATATAAGGCGAGTAATGTACTAAAAGTATATCGTTTTGGCCAAACATTAGTTGGATGTATAGATTGTACAGTAAGGTTTGGTTTTGGATCATGAGCATGCATTGATAGCCTAGACTCATGCAGTGGCTCTTTTGTATGTGTGTGTGTCTCTACACACACACACACACACACACACACATATATATATATATAATATATATATATATATATATATATATATATATATGAATGTTGAATAGAATTGAGATAACTGATATTGTATTCTATCTCATTCCAGATTTGTTATGTTCCTACTGGTGGACTTGCTTTATGATATGATGCTTTAATACATGCTCTAATTATGTTTCATATGTTTATTGAGCTATTAGTACGTGTCAGTGTCGACCCTTCGCCACTACTTCTTCGAGGCTAGACTTGATACTTACTAAGTACTATGGTTTTGTACTCACACTATATTTCTGCATATTTTTGTGCTGGTTCTGAGGCTGGTGTTAGCGGTACTCTTTGAGGTGAGTAGGAGTGTTATTTGGAGATTTCGTGGTTAGCTGCTTTACCTGATCCGACAATACATGGAGTTCCCATTTCCTACTTATTTACATCTATCTATTTATTTTTAAATCCAAATAAATGTCGTATTCACTTGAGGTTTTGTACTCTTGTTAGATGCTCGTGACAATGCTATGACATAAGCTTTTGAAGAGTTTGTGAGACGGTTGTGGTCGTGTTTAGACCTTGTTTGTTGTAACGACCCGCACGGTCGTTTTATGCATTTGCATTCCTTCAGCTATTTGAAGTCTTGAGCAACATCGTATGATGTATTATGACTTGTGTTAATCATCGGTTTTGGTTTTTAGGTTATTCGAAATTGATTTGGAAGAATGAATTTCATGATTGAAGCTTTAGAGTTGGAAGAGTTGACCAAGTTTGATTTTTTTAGTATTTGACCTTGAATTAGAGTTTTGATGCTTTCGTTAGGTCCAGATGGTGATTTTGGACTATGGTGTATGCCCGAATTTGCATTTGGATATTTCTAGAAGGTTTCGGTGCTAATTGGCGAAAGTTAAAAATTTGAAGGTTTCGAAAGCTTGTAAGTTTGACCGGGAGTTGACTTTGAGGATATCGGATTCAGATTATGGTTTCGAGAATCGGAATAGCTTTGTTATTCCATTTGGGACTTGTGCGTAAAATTTGAGTTCATCCGGGTTGATTTGATAAGGTTCGGCACGAGTTTTGGAAGTTGAAATATTCAAAGTTCATTAGGTTCGATTTGAGGTGCGATTCATGGTTTTGATGTTGTTATGCGTGATTTGATACCTCGAGAAGGTTTGTGTTATGCTATGGGACTTGTTGGAATGTTCGGACAGAGTCTCGAGGGGCTCGGGCGTGATTCAGATCAATTTCGAACCATTTTTCTTCATAATTGCATTGCTGGTTCCTGCTGATGTCTGGTGCACCAAGTGTTCTTCGGGATCGCAAAGTTAGAGGTGCAATCGCGTCGAGGATGAATCTGGAGCGGAGTATTTCTTCTTCGCATTCACGAATAATTGGCCGCGTTCGCGAAGGTTGCTGGAGATTGGGCACCGCGTTCGTATAAGAGATATCGCGTTCGACTAAGCTGAGCTGAGAGCTGGGAGTTGAAGCTTCTTCTACGCTTTCGCGTAAGAGGAGACGAGTTCGTGAAGGTTGGGCACCTGTGTGCTTCGCGTTCCCATTGCTAGTGTCGCGAACGTGTAGAATTTTTCTTTGTCGCAGTGGCTTTTGTTTTTCGCCATCGTGATATTTGTTCCGCAATCGCATATAGTATTTTCGGGGCAATGCTTTTTCTTCTTCGCGAAGGTAGTTTCACTATCGCGATTCATTGATTCTCCCAGTGATTATAAGTACTCTAATTTGGGGGATTTCAGTTATTTTTGCAGATTTGGAGCTATAGAGCTCGTATTGAGATAATCTTTGAAGCGATTTTCACCATATGGATTGGGCAAGTGTTCCCTACTCGGTTTTGATTATATTTCATGAATCTATCTTCATTTCTGGCAATTGGTTGATGATTTCAAAAGAGAAATTAGGGGGTTTTATCTAAAATTTCATAAAGTGAATTCTCGAGTTTTGAGCATCGATTCGGAGTCAAATTTGAGTGAAACTAATATGGTTGGACTTGTAATTGAATGGGTTGTCGGATTTTGTGAGTTTTGTTGGGTTCCGAGGTGCGGGCCCAGGTTTGACTTTTTGGTTGACTTTGGGCTTTTGATTAAAGATTCGAACTTTATCGATTAGGTTTGTTTCCTTTGGCATTATTTGATGTTCTTGAGTTGCTTTTGGATAGTTTTGAGCCGTTTGGAAGTCGGTACACGCGGGATGACATATTTGAAGCATCGGTTGGCTTGCTCGGTATTGGATTCGGCTTGCTCGAGGTAAGTAACACTTCTAAACTTGGCGCTGAGGGTACGAACCCCTGATATACGTGTTATGTGTTTGGAGTTTAGGTGATGCATATGCTAGGTGACAGGCGTGTGGGCGTGCACCATGTGAATTATGACTCGATTGATTCTGCAGTACTGTGTAGAGACCTAAATTTGTTTCTATTCATGAAATTTCTACGTGCTAGAGTAATTGAGCTATGATCCATTCTAGAAACCATGTCTAGGCTATATGCTTATCCTGTTGGGACCCACTGAGGTCATTTCTGCTATTGAGTTATTTGTTTACATAGCAATTACATACTCAGTCATACTCATTCATTTGCATATCATATTTCAGTCTCTGTTGCCATTTATTGATACATTATATCATCATTTTTGGGATGATTCTCATGACATTGTGAGCTCGGGAGACTGGAGCGATTGATGACTGAGTCGGGGCCTGAGAGCCGAATTATGAGTGATATTGATGGGATCGGGCTGCATGTCGCAGCAAGTATTATTAATTCATGATGGGATCGGGTTGTATTCCGCATCAGGTATTATTGACTTATGATGGGATCAGGCTACACGCCACAACAAATATTATTGATTCATGATGGGATCGGGCTGTCTGCTGGAGTAGGATTTATTAGCGCTTGTGTTGGATCTGCCCATTTGGAGTCTGTACACCCACGGTGAGCACAGTTATTATCGATTCATAATAGGATCAGGCTGCGCGCCGCAACAGGTATCGTAAAGTGTTTATGACTGAGTGTGATGAATGATTGAGCGTGATGTGTGGGAGTGTGATACTGTAATATTGAGTACTCTAAGTGTGTGAGTACATGAGTTCATCGCTGTGACGCATTGCATCTGACATGCATACTTGATATACATGCAAAGATGCATTTCCTCATGTTACACGATTTTGTGATATTTATGACTCCACATGCACATTGACATGTAGGCAGAGAGATGTACTTTCCTCTTTTTTTTTGGGCATCAAACGAAATTATATTGATTTAAATTGTGTCATTACAAGGAGCTTATTGCAATACATTACAAAAACTACAATCAAAATGTTGATCGTTGGAGTGATCACATTCCAAAAAGGTGGGATTGTAGGAAAAGTTTGTTGTGCAAGGAGACTTCACTAATCTTGGGTATGCAGAGCCTTGTTGATCAGCCAAAAGGTGTGGTAGCAAAAAGGACGGTGCCTGGGTGAAGATTGTTGTGTAGTCACTGGCATCACCAGATGAACCATGTTGAGCGAGAGTATGTGCAACGTAGTTTTGCTCCCTGTATGTGTGGATAACCGGAGGATTACCCAGCTGCTGTATTAAGTACCTGCATTCCATTAATGTGGATGAGTAGTGCATATTTTCATTGCTAAGCATTGATATTACCTCAGTAGAATCCCTGTTCACTTCCAGTGGAATGAGTTGATGAAGCCATGCTAGTTGCAAACCCTGTAATAATGCATTTAATTCCATATAGGTGGAATTACAGGTAGAACATTTACCCATGAATCCCAGTAAGCATTGTCCCATTGTATTTAGGAATACTCCTCCTATACCATTTTTAGATGTATTGGTTTTGGCTGCTCCATCAGTGTTTAACTTAATTTTACCTAAAGGTGGTGGATGCCATTTGACATACATATGTGTGCGTGGTTATGGTTGTGTATTTTGTTGAATAAGGTAGTGATATTCAACTGCTTGTGTTATCATCTGCTGTGTTGAAGGACTTGTGTGTGAGTTCCTATTAAAAAGATAGTGGTTCCTTAGCTTCCAAATATGCCATACTATGTGTGATATAAGAATGCGTGATGGCAACTTGAACGGGAGGCTGTTAGTGTTAGCTATTAAATAGTGTATGATTTTGATGGGTGATAGGAGTTGTATGTCACAAGTATTTAAAGCAGTGTCAATTCTCTATTGGGACCAAATATTGGTCATTATAGGGCATTAGAAAAGTAGATGATTAATTGTTTCTGCAGTGTGAAGACAAAGATTACACGTATTGGATTGTGTGACATTTATGTGGTAGAGGTAAGAAGCTGTGGCTAATCTTTGGTGTGAGATTAGCCAAAGGAAATGTATTATTTTTGGAGGTAATTTTAATTTCCAAATCCAATCATGTTCATAAGATGATTTTGGTTGTTGATGATGAAACATCTTACTTATTGTTGAAAGTTTTTGGGAAATATCACAGTTTTCTGACTTACTCATATTTTGGTAATTTCGGTGAAGGAAATGGGTTTTACTGTTATACTTGAGAAGCATGACTATTTTCAGTAACTGTGAACTAGCTGAGCATCATATCTCTGAGTTATTTCTTGTACCACTTTTATTATATCATTATGAGTTGTTGTTGGCTATTGGTGTTGGACTCTAACCTTTGTCCCAGCTCGCCACTACTTTCAACCTAAGATTAGGTTTGTTACTTATTGAGTACATGGGGTTGGTTGTACTCATACTACACTTCTGCACCTTGCGTGCAGATTTTGGGTGTTGATATTGTTGTGCATGGCGGGAGTTGACATTGAAGATGTAGCCGCGTTCCAATAATCGCTGCCTCTTGTTCTTGGTAGCTTTAGAATTATCAACCTGTTCATGTATATTTCAGACAGATGATGTGTTTATTTCATACCAGCTTTGTGAACTCTAAATCATAAAAGCTCATGATTTATACTATTAGTCCTTGGAAAGTGTATAAAAGTTCAGTTATTTTCTCAGTAAATCACATTGAATTGGATTGTTATTAGTTGGCTTACCTAGAGGGTTGGGTTAGGTGCCATCACGACTAGTTGGATTTTGGGTCGTGACATTTGGGATTCATGTACTTTTGATATTGAGTTATGACTTATTCCGCCTTGCTATTTATATCATGAATTAGTTAATAACTTAATAATTGAATTCTATTATTGTTGTTGAGTGTTGGCTTTCTTAGCAAGCTGGTTAGTCTATCATCACGATCTTTGTGGAATTTGGATCGTGACACTGCTGGTGGATCAAGGATGGGGCAGTGGAAACGGGATGATGACGAAGAGGGATGGGACTTGTCTACTATTATAGAATAATGTGCCTTTTTTACTTCTCAAAATTTCTAATTTGTTTCCTAAATCACCAACAACAACACGTCATTCATTTATCCTCCAACACCCATCATAGCCACAACAATGCTGAACACATAAGCCATGGAACACAATTGCTGAAATATATTTTGTTTTACCAAAATATAATTTTTGTGGCCAAAGTCAATATTAAAGACAATCAGGTTTCTAATAATCAAATTTACTTCACTTTTCTAAAAATGCAAGAATAAAACAAATAATTGAAATGATAAATGAAGAGACAAAAAAATCTTATTGATGATCGTTGTTTTCTCTCAGAATTATGGATTCGAATCTTCAATCAAGTAAAAGTAAAAGACTGATTGCATATATTTGAGAATATTGTGATGATCGTACAAAATAAGGTAAGAGTCCTTATATAAGGATACATAGATGCAACGGTTCCCCATACTTAATTCTTACATGTTACTAATATTAGTTGCATTAATTGCCCGTTATTAAACTACTCGTAAAGGTTATGGTAATAACACGTGATCGCGTATAATCATGGATAATGTTGATTCCCTTTTCATATTGATAATTGATTCATGAATCTTCCCCTTTTATGGTCTTTATGCATCCCGTGCCTATTTGTTTTCCCAGGTGTCAGGTACGGTACCTTCTTTCATACATACCGTGGGTATTTTAACCGCGCCTCATCATCCCTTTTTATTGCCCCGATAGAGATGCCACCTGTCATCAAACTATTAATCAACGTGTCATGCCTATTTTTCCACCAATACAAATAATCCCCCCATTTTCTGAATATTCTAAATTGAATATTCAGGAAGTGGTTAGTTCATTTATGGCGGGAGTGCCTTGCCGCCTCTTCCCAACCATCATGATGTTTTATTCAGAAGTGATGAGACATATGTCCTTTCTATTTAATGCCCGAGACACATGTCTCATTGTAATTGGATCTACAGTTTATAACATCTTTTTAGGGTTTTCTGCGGCTACATAAGTTCGAAGTGACAGTTCCATGATGACCGTACATAATGACGATTTTTTCTTTATAAATACTGCATCATAAACCACTCAAAAATTTCTTCGACTTTCTTGCATTCATACTCCAACTCCTTCAACAATTTCTCCCTCTCTTCGTGCTTTCACCATTAAAAGATGATTTCCCGTTCTTCATATCCTTCTTCATCATCAGACCCTCGTAAAGTAGTTATTATTGATAAACTTCCTCTCTCTTATGCCGTAATTAGGATTAGAAGAGGAGGTAGACATCGTAGCATAGGTTCTTTATCAAGTCGTAGCTCTAACCCTTCCTAGAAGAATACTGCAAAACCTTCTTCTTCCAAAGCAAGAACTTCGCCAAACTCCTAGATCTTCCTCTAGAGGTAAAGATCATAATGAACCGTTGTAAGAATCCATTGTGTCTGAAATTGTTCCTCACGAATTTTCTTTTATATCAGAATATAAGGCTATGAGAAAATAAGTTTCTTCTATAACATCATTTGACCCTGCCGATCGTTACCCTACTTTGATCACTCCTGGTCTTCTTCCCCTAGTTCGTCGTGAATGCAGCTGGAAACATGATTTCCTTGTGGTAGCTCCTAGGGCTGATGATCGAATAATCTCGTATCGTGAAGGTTATTCATTTGTTTACACTTACCCTTTTACCTTAGGATTCAAACAACCTATCGACCTAGTAACCATTGAGTTTTGTCGTTACTTCAATGTATGTCTTGGACAAATAGGTCCGTTAATGTTAAGGGCAGTAGCTTGCCTTCGTTATCTGTCAAGCTTAGTTTCAACCCCTTTCACTTTTCAACACTTACTCCATTTCAATTCTCCGAAGCTCTTTCACAAAGGTGTTTTTTTCACTTGTGGCGAAAAGCAAAAGAGTTTTAGTCATCTCCAAGGATGATCGTGACCGTGGCTGGTACACTCGATTCGTGGCTATTCCCACTCGAGATTTAATGGGTGATGAAAACATGCCTTTCCCCGGGAAGTGGAACTTTGAATGTGAGTATTTTTTTTTAAACTTTTTCCGCTTCTCTTAGGGTTTCATCTTTCTCATGCGCATTTCTTACTTTGCAGCAATCATGGAAGTTCTTGGTGAACTTCCCGACTTTCGTGATTGGGTAGAAAAAATATTGACCGCGGCTCGTAAGGAACCAAGTCTTGGAAATTACTCTCCCAAAAGTTTGGGTGGAAAGTGAAAACCCATGGTATTCTTTCATTACCATGAATTTTCCCTTATTGTATCTTCTTTTACTCTAACATTTGTGGTTGTCTCTAGGATTTTTTGTTCGTGGCATCAGTCCCGCTTCTATTCCTACTGCTAGGCTTTCTGTCAGCACTGCACAAGATCAAATTCTGAGTGTGTCCTTTTCAAAAAGGAAGAATGTTGAAGCCCCCGAGTTTGAAGAAGAAGAGGATGATAAAGATGTATATCTAGTGAAGAAGCCACCATTCCTTTGTTACCACACCCCCGACTTGTCACGACCCCAAACCTGAACCGGCCGTGATGGCGCTTCTCGTGAAACAGGGCTAGCCGACACAAAACCCCCAAACCAATTGACAGTTATAATAGTAATTAATTAAGTCATTAATAGGTGATAAATCCCAAAATAGAGCGAAATAAAATACATGCGGAAACAAACACAGCCCGACATCAGGATGTCACCAATCATGAGCATCTAAAATCCGTCTAAGAGTATGAAAAGACAACATAGTCTAATACGAAACTAGAACAAACGAAATAAAAGTAGGAAGGAGAAGTATTGGGCTGCGAACGCCGAGCAGTTACCTAGTCAACTCCAAACAAGCCTGCTGGAAGCAAATTAGCCCTCGCTAGCGTGACCCGAGACTCCTGAATCTGCACACAGGGGTGCAGGGAGTAATGTGAGTACACCAACTCAGTAAGTAATAAAAGTAAAGGCAGCCGAGTGATAAGAAAATAGGTAAATACACAGCAAAACACTACAACGAGGCAGTGTGAAACCAGAACAATACAGTAAAACAGTAAAAGCTCATGAAAACTTCTTAGTTCAGTAAAATATCTTTAAAACATATTTTAGCAATTCAAATGAATGAATGAAAACAGGGATAAAAGATGGAAACACAAATCAGCCCCTCGGGAAAAATACCAACAGAAACCAGCCCCTCGGGCTATCTCACCACCACTTGTATCAGCCCCTCGGGCAATAACATGGAACAATATCAGCCACTCGTGCTTTATCACATCACAAACTGGGTACCCGCGCTCACTGGGGGTGTACAGACTCCGGGAGGGGCCCCTTACGGCCCAAGCGCAATAACAAGCCATCTCGTGGCATAATCAAACAGGCTCTCGGCCTCATATCAATCTCAAGCAGCCTCGTGGCATAACAAACCTGGCCCTCGGCCTCTCATATATCACAGTCAGTACCACATGCTGCGGCGCTCAGCCCGATCCCATAGTATCCTCACATCACAGGCCCTCGGCCTTACTCAGTCAGAATCTCACAAGCCGCACGGGCAATAGTAAAACATGATGCTCAGCCCAAAATATCATTTAAAATATCAAAACGAGTAAAGATGGCTGAGTTGTGAAAACAGTAGAAGATAACATGACAGAATACAAATACTAAGTCAAAATTATGAGGAATAGTAGTAAAATCCCCTAAGGGTCCAAACAGTTGGCACGAGGCCCAAATATGGCATTCAGCCCAAAACATGATGATAGCAAATAATTTTCAGTCAAATACGCAGTTAAACAGTCATACGGGATGGACTAAGTCACAATCCCCAACGGTGCACGACCCCACGCTCGTCATCTAGCGTGTGCGTCACCTCAAAATAGCACAACGATGTAAAATCCAGGGTTTCATACCCTCAGGACAACATTTACAATCATTACTTACCTCTATCCGGTCCAATCTCTAGCCCGCGATGCCTTTGCCTCTCGTCTCAGCCTCAACTCGCATCGAATCAAACCAAAATTAGAATCATGACGTCAAAATATGCTAAGGGAACGAAGCCCAAGCAAAAATAATAAAATTACGGCACGAATCCCGAAATTAACCAAACCCGACCCCCGGGCCCACGTCTCGGAATCCGACAAAATTAACATCAATGGAATCCTTATCTTCCCACGAGTTCATGCATATCAAATTTACCAAAATTCAACCACAAATGACCCCTCAAATCCTAAATTCTATGTCTCCAATTCCAAGCCCTAGTTTCTTCAATATTTAACCACAATTTTCCATAAATTTCAAGCCTAATCAATGAAATAACACCATAGGAATGAGTTTTATGATCAAAATTCTTACCTCAACGAAGTTCCCTCTGATTCCCTCTTCAAAATCCCCCAAAAGCTCCAAAAATTGATTTGAAATGGTGAAGAAAGGCTGAAAATCGCGAAGGAGGGTTCATATACTTTCTGGCCCAGGGTTTTCGCACCTGCGACCCTTCCTCCGCTTCTGCGGTCAATTGCACCGCATCTGCAGTTTTCACTAATGCGCCCATTTCCGCATCTGCGATCATGAAGTCGCACCTGCGCTACCGCAGGTGCGATCGAGCAGCCGCTTCTGCGGTCCCAGCCATGGCCAATTCCGCATCTGCGACCATCTGGGCGCTTCTGCGGGCCTGCACTTGCGGTCCCCTAGCCGCAGGTGCGGTTATGACAGCAATGGGACATCTTCAGCTGCCAAAACCAAGCTCAAATCTTCCGTTAACCATCCGAAATCATCCCGAGGCCCCCGGGACCTCAACCAAAAGCACAAACAAGTCATATACCACTATTAAACCTTATTTCAATCTTCAAAACACCTCAAACAACATCGAATCAACCAAAACACATCGGATTCAAGCCTAAGGTTCCAAAAATCTTCCGGATTACGCTTTTGATCAAAAAGTCTATCAAACCACGTCCGAATGACTTGAAATTTTGCACACACATCCCAAATGACAAAACGGACCTACTGCAACTTCCGAAATTCCATTCCGACCCCTATATCAAAATCTCACCTATCAACTGGAAAATGCCAAAAATCCATCTTCGCCAATTCAAGCCTAAAGCTACTCCGGACCTCCAAAACTCATTCCGATCACACTCCTAATTCCCAAATCATCTCTCGAAGATATCCGAACCATCGAAATTTACATTCAATCCCTTTTTCACATAAGTCAACATCCGGTTGACTTTTCCAACTTAAGCTTACCCAAAAGATACTAAGTGTCTCAAACCTTACCAAAATTATTCCGGATTCGAACTGACTAACCCGATACCACATAATACGAATAAACAAAGCATAATAAAGCAGAAATGGGAAAAACGGAGCAATAACACATGAAACGACTGGCCGGGTCGTTACACGACTGCTTTTGTACCTCACCTATTACTATCCCCCGTAAAGAAGTAGGCCCTTATAGCGGGAGAATATGAATGAAGCTGATTTTGATTAGAGTCCCCGATGGTGGGAACTTATTAAAGAAGTCTAGACGGGCTACAGTGTGGTTAAAAACATTAATCGACCTAGTAGAGAGGGAAAAGCTCGAGTCTCACAGCTCTTCAACTTTAATGAATGATGTTATTCATTATGCCCTAAGATATACTTCTCTTCTTATATATTTTCTCCTTCTTTTGTAAGTTTGTAACCTTTCTACCTTATCTTTATGCAGATCAATTTTACAGGTACAGAGCTGATGAGAAGGATATCTTGGACCGAGCAGCAAGTGGAAGAGTTGCGTACAAAGGCTGAAAACTGGAAGGAACAATTTGAAAGTCTTCAACTCGAAAAAGAGGCCTTAGCAGAAGGAAAAGAGACTTTGGAGCAGCAACTCAAAATTACAACAACTGAATTGGCTGTTTCGAAGGCTTCTTCCAATCAAGTTAAAAAAGATAAGGATAGACTGGAATCCTCCTTTGCTGAGTAACTTTCCGGGGCTAGTGAGGAGATTAGGAGCCTAAGGAACTTCTAAATCAAAAAGAGTTGTACGCTAGTGATATAGTTCAAATGCTTACTCAAGCTCAAGAGAATCTCCGTGGCTCTTTTGATAAAGTTGGGTTCCTTGAGGATACTCTTGAGCCCTTGAAGCATCCTAGAGATAGAGCAACTAGAGAAAGATTATGAGGTTCTCAAAGAAAAACTAACGCTTGATGTTAGCTGGGCTCTTTTAAACACCCGTCTTGAGACTTTGATCGTGGCTAACCAAGAGGGTTTTGACCTTGAGGCTGAGATTGAAAAAGCTATAGAGGCAACTGGAAACACTCAGCAGCGTCAAAGTTTTTCAACACCCGAAGATGAAAGTTCCAAAGGTGATGAAGTGTCACGCCCCAAACCTGGGGAGGCGTGGCTGGCACCCTGTGCCGAGCTGGCTCGAGCGAACCACTCTGTAACTCATGATCATTCGACCAAAACTAGAACATACATAGGCCGAGTTGGCAGAACTCATTCCTTTTGTAACTATCATGGGCCAAAATGACCACAACTCATAATGTACAACTTTAAGTGGGCGAACATTGAATGATTAAACTATCCTTCTTAAAATATGAATACATATGGGCCGTCAAGGCCTCTGACATATTGTACAAAATGAACCTCTGTCTACAAAGCCTCTAAGATTATTTGACATTAAATTGGATAGGGTACCGGCCTGCCCGTAAGTCTGTAGAAAACTTCTGATACGATGACTCATACACTCGGCTGCACTCCCGATGAGGTGGAGTCTTACAGATCCTTCACTGAAGCCAATCTCGTCTATTATGAGGGCTCGTCAAACTGATTATCTATACCTGCAGGCATGAATGCAGCGTCCCCAACAAAAGGACGTCAGTACGAATAATGTACTGAGTATGTAAGGCATGTAAATTAGTATATAAAGAACATGGAAGAAACATGGAGTAAAAGACTCAACTTGTAAGTCTGGATAGCTCTGTAAATCATGAAATAATTATAACGTCATGCATATGCATATAAATGTCATGTAATGCATAGGTCTGTACGTACATAACATCATCAAGCCTCTGAGGGCATCCCATCATATCATCTCGGCCACTGTGGGCAAATCATCAACGTATACCAGCTGATCAGGTGGTGGTGCGTATATAACACCGTAACCTTTTCCCATATCCCATATATATATATATATATATATATATATATATATATATATATATATATATATATATATATATATATATATATATATATATATATATATACTTACGCATATATAACGCCGTTTGAGTCATGGGTAAATGCACATGTATTAATGCATGAAATGCATGAAAATATGTTTATAATCTCAATATTCCTTTCGGATAAACTTTATCAACTGCGTATTATTCTGAGACCCATGAACATAAGATATAATAATATGTCACATGGAGAATCAAGAACACAGAGACCCCTAGTATCTCTATGAATAGAGTCGTTTATGAAAATTGTGTGTTTGCTCGTTTCTTCTGTATAATTTGGATTATGCCAAAAAAAAAGAAGGAATAGCCTTAATATACGTGAGTCGCTTCTCTTGACAATCCCTCTAGATCTTATTCAGACAAGAGATAACAGTAGCCAACCATAATGTAAATACTTTTGCTGTCATACATGAGACTCCACCACGACGAAATTGACTAACTCAGGCAACTTTAGAACTTCAACAAAGGGACCAAATAGAACAGAACCATCGAAAAATGAAGAGTGGACATATAAATAATCGAATTTTTGTGGTGGAATATGTATATTTTTCTATTTATTTACTGCAACACATAACAATTTCCATACCAATCTTTCTAAAACAGATAAAAGATTATATCCAACGAATTAAAGAACAACGATAATAAAAATGCAACATTCGAGGCAAACACGTTTTACTTTACTTTTGTTCCAATTGGGAAGAGAAATTAGTGGTTTTCTTTTGCTTACTAATAAACCTAAAGGTTGGAGTGAACAAACTAGTGCTATAGGAAAATTACTTTTATAAAAACAAATTCTTAGAAATGTAGTGTGTAACTAACACGTTAGTTGCCACCTAAGGAAAATTAACTAAGAGTCACTTCTCCAAGAAGTGGCTTGCTGCCATGTTTTTGGCTATCTAATCTTATCTCATAATTGTAATTAATTAATTAAATAATATTCCGCTGCCCGGTAATTAGCCAATTACCCGCATAATTAAGAATTATATCAAATTGCTTAAAATACTACTCAGTTTTAGCACACTTTATATATCATAGTATAATATACTTTACTATCATGGTCATGTGGTACCATATAAAATTAATACATAAACTATTATTTCATTAAAATATCCATGTAAAAAAATGCACATATTTTCTCAACTTCTAATTTTCCTATTCTCATATAAAAAGTAAAAATTTTCGTATGCTTAATTCTTAAAATAATAAAAATATAACCTTCTTTTCTTGTGAAAAATCTATCTTTACAATAAAGAAAATCTCATAAACTTTTTTCATATTATGCGTATAATTTAAAACATATACAAAAATAGTAATATTAATAACTTTATAAAATCATATTTTTCAAACCATTTTTTTACAAAAATGTTCGACTCAAAATACCATTTCAAATGTATAAAATGACGTCAATGTTGTTAAATTCACAGGATGTAACATCCTTCCCTCCTTTAGAACATTCGTCTTCGAATGTTGACTCTTAGAGATTTGCAAAATTTTCACTAGGGTCTCCTCTGTAAATTAAACTTAAAACCCAAACTATATCTTAAGTCTTGACTATTCACAACCTTTTGTACTCGAGTATGTCGCATATTTTTCACCTTTACCTTACTTGCCTTTCAATCTTGCATCGTATCTGCCGTTTCTTTCATAACCTCCCTTCCACATTACGCCTTAAAGCTCTACTGTGATACCTGCACCTCTAGTGAATACAAAATCTAGCAAAAGCTTCATACTGACTTCTTACGACTCAGCTCTATGGCACGATCTAGAAACAAAAGAAGGATAACATTTCCTAAATGCCCTATAGCCTCTCAATTATAAATGTGGCGCGCAACACACCTATAAGTGAGACTCTACTAGGCACGACTTTGTAGACTCCCTAGGACACGACCTGCTCTGATACAACTTTGCCACGCCCCAAACCTAGGGAGGCGTGGCTGGCACCCGGTGCCGAGCAAGCCCGAGCGAACCACTCTGTAACTCATGATCATTCGACCAAAACTAGAACATACATAGGTCGAGTTGGCTGAACTCATTCCTTTTGTAACTATCATGGGTCAACATGGCCACAACTCGTAATGTACAACTGTAAGTGGGCGAACACTAAATTAATAAACTATCGTTCTTAAAACATGAATACATATGGGCTGTCAAGGCCTTTGACATACTGTACAAAATGAACATCTGTCTACAAAGCCTCTAAGATTATTTGACATCAAATGGGATAGGGTACCGGCCTACCCGAAACTCTGTAGAAAACTTCTGACACGATGACTCATACACTCGGCTGCACTCCGGATGAGGTGGAGTCTTACCGATCCTTCGCTGAAGCCAATCTCTTGTATTATGAGGGCTCGTCAAACTAATTATCTATACCTACAGGCATGAATGCAGTGTCCCCAACAAAAGGACATCAGTACGAATAATGTACTGAGTATGTAAAACATGTAAATCAGTATATAAAGAACATGGAAGAAACATGGAGAAAAGGACTCAACCTGTAAGTCTGGATAGCTCTGTAAATCATGAAATATTTATAACATCATGCATATGCTATAACGACCCGGCCGGTCGTTTTTGGAATATACGCCCCGATCCCCTATTAACTGCTTCCCCCGAGTCTATTTCTGCTATTTTTAATTGCCGGGATGTTCGGTTTTAAGTTTCGGAGAGTTTTGGGACACTTAGTCCCTAAATGAGAGCTTAAGTGTTGGAAAGTTGACCATAGTCGGAACAGTGTGAAGACGGCCTCGAAATGGAAATCCGATGGTTCCGTTAGCTCCGTTAGGTGATTTCGGGATTAGGGGCGTGATCGGATTGTGTTTTGGAGGTCCGTAGCTAATTTAGGCTTGAAATGCCGAAAGGTCGAATTTTGAAGTTTTCAGTATTTAGATCCGAGGGTCGGAATGGAATTCTGAGAGTTGCAGTCGTTCCGTTGTGTCATTTGGGATGTGTGTGCAAAATTTTAGGTCATTCTGACGTGGTTTGGTTGGGTTTTTGATCAAAAACGTGATTTAGAAGATTTTTGAAACTTAGGCTTGAATCCGATGTGTTTTGGTTGATTTGATGTTGTTTGAAGTATTTTGAAGATTGGTACAAGTTTGAATAAGGTATTAGGTGATGTCTGAGCTTTTGGTTGAGGTCCCGGGGGCCTCGGGGTGATTTCGGATGGTTGACGGAGAGTTTGGAATTTTTGAAGNATGCCGCAGATGCGGTAAAAGGGATCGCAGAAGCGAAAATTGGGACTTAAGTGAAAAACCGCAGATGCGGTTCAAGGACCGCAAATGCGGTACCGCAGATGCGGTTCAAGGACCACAAATGCGGTACCGCAGAAGCGAATATTGGGCCGCAGATGCGAAAATGCCTGGGCCAGAACATATAAATAGTTGCCTTCACAAATTTGAGCTATTCTTTCACCATTTTCATCCAGTTTGAAGCTTTTGAGAGAGATTTTTGAGGAAAACAAAGGGGAATCACTTGGAGGTAACATCCTTGTCTTCATAACTCGTTTTTATAGTGATTAAAGACCTAAGTTAGTGGTGAAAATTTTGGGAAAAATGGGTAATTAGGGCTTGAGTTTAAGAGACCTTTAAATGAGGATTTGAGGGGTCATTTGGACTCCGATTTCAGTGTTCTTGTTATGTATAGACTCGTGAGAGTACGAGGTTTCTGAAAATGTAAATTTTATCCAATTCCGAGACATGGGCCTGAGGGGCATTTTGGTTATTTTACCTAATTTCGCGTATTAGCTTAGAATTTAATTATAGAATCAGTTACTTGAAGTGTTATTTACATTATGAAACTTAATTGGATAGATTTGGCCAATTTGTAGTCGGATACTCATGGCAAAGGCGTGGTTTCGGGTTGACTTGCACTTGTTCGAGGTAAGTGGCTTGTCTAACCTTGTGTGGGGGACCTTTCCCCTTAGGATTGATATTGTGGTAATTGAAATGCCTCGTACGTGAGGTCACGAGCGCGTACTTGTGCTAATTGTTGGAAATGCGATTTTTCTTTAAAAATAGCCTTGAATTGTGTTCTTCCTTTTCTTGCTTACACTGTTTGGACATTAAACCTGTTGTAGCTTAGAGAAACATGTCTACTTGACTAAATTGCTCTATTTGCCTTAATTGCCTTAATTGTATTACGTGAATCATGCTAGGTTAGGATTACCTGCTTCACTTTGATATGAAATCGATTGGATTGAATTCTTGTTGTTGCTGTGTATTTACTTTGGGACTACGGAACGGTATTCTGGGAGATCCCCCTGCACTTTTACTTTGGGACTACGGGACGGTATCCCGGGAGCTCCCCTGTATGTTTACTTTGGGACTATGGAATTGCATTCCGGGAGATCCCCTTTCACATTTATGAGTTGGACTACAGGACTGCACCCGGGAGATCCACTGGATACGATATTTATATTTCGGGACTACAGGACGGTATCCTGGGAGATCCCCGGTTGTTATCTCGGAGTTGAGTTGTGTTCTTTTACTGTGTTTTACTTGCCTTTGTAATAGTTGTTGCTGTCCTTCATATCTTGTGTTATTTATTTACACTGTTATTTCACACTGTTAAACCTTATATCTTATTTAACCTCAGTAGGGCCCTGACCTTCCTCGTCACTACCCAACCGAGGTTAGGCTTGGCACTTACTGAGTACCGCTGTGGTGTACTCATGCCCTTCCTGCGCATGTTTTTCATGTGCAGATCCAGGTACCTCTACTCAGGCTTACCATTCTTGAGGCGAGGCGATTCTACGGGACTTCGAGGTATATCTGCCGTGTCCGCAGACCGAGAAGTTTCTTTCTATTCCTGCATCTAGTATTTAGCCCTTCTGTACTTTATGTTTTTGATTAGACATTCTGGAGATTAGAGCTATGTAGTGTTTTCTCAGCTAGTGGATCCGTGAGTTTTTGGTTTTGGGATAGTGTATCAGATTTTGGAAAGTTGTGTGTATATGCCAAGCAGCATTTAAATACTGTTTCCTTCAGTTATTCGGGTTTTGATTATTTATTTTCGCAAGATTTGTTATTTTCCGCATTTGTTAGGCTTGCCTAGTCGTAGAGACTAGGTGCCGTCACGATAGTTCACGGAGGGCGAACTCGGGTTGTGACAAGTTGGTATCAGAGCTCTTGGTTCATAGGAGTCATGGATCACAAGCCGATTTATTAGAGTCTCGCTGATCGGTACGGGGACGTGTGTACTTATCTACGAGAGGCTATGTAACTGTTAGGAAAAATTTCACTTCATTTGAGTTCCTTGTCGTGTGAGATTTTTGATATTCCAATTCTAAACTCCTGTCTTTCTATTCTCTCACAGATGGCGAGGACACGTGCTACTCGAGATGACCAGGCACCCGCGCCCCCTACTGGAGCCGTCAGAGGCCGGGGCCGGGGTAGAGTCCGAGGACGCGCTCGTGGTGCAGCCAGAGCACCTGCGCGAGCTGCCGCCGAGGTACCACCAGCAGTACCAGCCGGAGTCCAGACACCTGATACGTTTGCCACTACTACTCCAGCACTCCAGGAGACTTTGGCACAGTTTATGAGCATGTACACCACTCTGGCTCAGGTAGGGTTGCTTCCCCTTGCTGCAGCCACATCCCAGGCCAGGGGAGGAGCACAGACTCCCGCCGCCCGCACTCCTGAGCAGTGAGTGCATGTTGATCAGGTCCCAGAGATTATTCCTGCGCCGCTTGCAGTGCCAATTCAGCCCGAGGACAGGTCAGCGGCTTCAGAGGATGAGTAGCGGAGACTTGAGAGGTTCAAGAAATATGATCCTCCTGTATTAAGTGGGTTAGCATCAGAGGATGCCTTGGGATTTCTAGAAGAGTTCTACCGTATTCTCCATACTATGGGCATATCAGGATCGAGCGGGGTTTCCTTCACTACTTTCCAGCTTCGAGGAGCCGCCTATCAGTGGTGGCGTTCTTATGAGTTGGACAGTCCAGATGAGGCAGCTTCCCTGACTCGGACTCAGTTTTCAGATATGTTCACGAGGGAGTATGTCCCTCAGAGTCTTAGGGACGCCTGGCGCGTGGAGTTTGAGTATTTGCGCCAGGGTACTATGACTGTCTCGGAGTATGCTGTCCGTTACATTGACTTGGCTAGACATGCACCAGCTTTGGTTTCTACGGTTCGCGAGATGGTTCGCCGGTTAATCGAGGGGCTTATTCCCAGCATTAGATCTAGCATGGCTCGTGAGTTAGAGATGGATATATCTTATTAGCAGGTGGTGAGCATTGCTAGGAGGATTGAGGGTATGCATGCTAGGGACAGAGAGGAGAGGGAGGCCAAGAGATCTCGAGAGTCGGGCCATTATTCTAGTACCCGTGCCCCAGCTGCAGGTCGTCATGGTAGGGGTCATATGGGTCGCCCGTTCATTTAGCTCTTCCAGCAGCCAATGGTATTCCAGCTCCACCTAGGCCTCAGGAGCCTTATTATGCACCTCCAGTCTCTAGTGCACCTCCTGCACGGGGTGCTTCTAGTGGTCAGTCCAGCAGACCTGGCCCGAGCCATTCACAGTCGCCACGTCCTCCTAGAGCTTGTTTTGAGTGTGGTTCCACAAACCATATGGTGAGGGATTGCCCCAGACTCAGGAGGGGTGCACCTCCGCAGACTCCTCAGCCACAGCAGGCTATGGTCTCAGCACCAGTTGCTACTCCACCGGCCCAGCCAGCCAGAGGTGGAGGTCGGGGAGGTAGAGGTCGCCCTCGAGGGGGAGGCCAGGCCAGATATTATGCTCTTCCAGCCCGTATTGAGGCTGTCGCCTCCGATTCTGTCATTACAGGTACTATCTTGGTCTGTCACAGAGATGCATCGGTTCTGTTCGATCCAGGCTCCACTTATTCTTATGTGTCTTCTTATTTTTCCCTACATTTGGGTGTACCTCGAGATTCTTTGAGTTCCCTAATTTATGTTTCTACTCCTGTGGGAGATTCTCTTGTTGTGGACCGCGTTTATCGGTCATGTTTGGTTATTCTTGGTGGTTTTGAGACCAGAGCCGACTTATTGTTGCTCAGCATGGTTGATTTTGATATTATCTTGGGCATGGACTGGTTGTCGCCCCATTATGCTATTCTTGATTGTCACGCCAAAACCGTGACACTGGCCATGCCAGGTGTACCGCGTATTGAGTGGAGGGGTGCTTTAGGTCACACTCCCAGTAGAGTTATTTCTTTCCTTAAGGCTCAGCGTATGGTTGAGAAAGGTTGTGATGCGTACTTAGCTTTTGTGAGAGATGCCAGTATGGATACTCCTTCTGTTGATTCAGTCCCAGTGGTACGGGATTTCCCTGATGTGTTTCCAGCTAATCTTCCGGGCATGCCACCCGATATAGACATTGATTTTGGCATTGATTTGTTTCCGGGCACTCGCCCATTTCTATCCCTCCGTATCGTATGGCTCCTCCTGAGTTGAAAGAGTTCAAGGAGCAATTGCAGGAATTACTTGATAAGGGTTTCATTCGGCCCAGTGTATCGCCTTGGGGTGCTCCTGTGTTATTTGTGAAGAAGAAGGATGGTTCTATGCGCATGTGTATTGATTATCGCCAGTTGAATAAGGTGACGGTGAAGAACCACTATCCTTTGCCTCGTATTGATGACCTGTTTGACCAGTTGCAGGGTGCTTGTGTGTTTTCTAAGATTGACTTGCGTTCAGGCTATCATCAGTTGAAGATTCGGGAGCCAGATATCCCGAAGACTGCCTTCAGGACTCGGTATGGTCATTACGAGTTCCTTGTTATGTCATTTGGGCTGACTAATGCCCCAGCAGCCTTTATGCATCTGATGCACAGTGTTTTCCGGCCATATCTTGATTCATTCGTGATCGTTTTTATTGATGACATTCTGGTATATTCCTAGAGTCGGGAAGATCATGAGCAGCACCTGAGGACAGTGCTCCAGGCCTTGAGAGAGAAGAAGCTGTATGCTAAGTTCTCAAAATGTGAGTTTTGGCTGGATTCCGTGGCGTTCTTGGGTTATGTGATCTCGAGAGAGGGTATTCAGGTGGATCTGAAGAAAGTGGAGGCCGTGCAGAGTTGGCCCAGACCATCCTCAACTACAGAGATCCGTAGTTTTCTTGGCTTGGCGGGTTATTACCGTCGATTTGTTCAGGAGTTTTCATCTATTGCAGCACCTATGACCAGACTGACCTAGAAGGGTGCTCCGTTCCAGTGGACGGAAGAGTGCGAGGAGAGCTTTCAGAAGCTCAAGACAGCCCTGACTACAGCCCCAGTTTTGATATTGCCTACCGGTTCGGGGTCTTATACTGTCTATTGTGATGCCTCGAGAGTTGGCATTGGGGCGGTATTGATGCAGGACGGTAGGGTGATTGCCTACGCGTCCAGACAGTTGAAGATACATGAGAAGAATTATCCTGTCCATGATCTTGAGTTAGCTGCCATAGTTCATGCCTTAAAGATCTGGCGTCATTACTTGTATAGTGTGCCCTGTGAGATATATATTGATCACCGGAGTTTGCAGCATTTGTTCAAGCAGAAGGATCTTAATTTGCGTCAGAGGAGATGGCTAGAGCTGCTGAAGGATTATGACATCACTATCTTGTATCACCCGGGCAAGGCCAATGTGGTGGCCGATGCTTTGAGCCGCCGGGCCGAGAGTTTGGGGAGTTTGGCTTATTTACCAGCAGTAGACAGGCCTATGGCAATGGATGTTCAGGCCTTAGCCAGCCAGTTTGTGAGATTGGATCTTTCGGAGCCTAGTCGGGTTCTAGCTTGTGTGGTCTCTCGGTCTTCCTTGTTTGATCGTATCCGGGAGCGTCAGTTTGATGAACCTCATTTGCTTGTCCTCAAGGACAAAGTGTTGCATGGCGATGCTCGAGATGTGACTATTGGTGCTGACGGAGTACTGAGGATGCAGGGTCGAGTTTTTGTACCCAATGTTGATGGGCTTCGAGAGTTGATTCTAGAGGAGGCCCATAGTTTGCGGTATTCCATTCATCCGGGTGGCGCGAAGATGTACCAGGATTTGAGGCAGCACTACTGGTGGAGGCGGATTAAGAAGGATATAGTTGGGTTTGTAGCTCGATGCCTTAATTGTCAACAGGTGAAGTATGAGCACCAGAGACCGGGTGGATTGCTTCAGCAGATAGAGATCCCGGAGTGGAAGTGGGAGCGGATCACCATGGACTTCGTATCTGGGCTCCCACGGACTTTGAGGAAGTTCTATGCCATTTGGGTTATTGTGGATCGGCTGACCATGTCTATGCATTTGATCCCTGTGTGTACTACCCATTCCTCGGAGCGGTTGGCGGAGATTTATATCCGAGAGATTGTCCGTCTGCATGGTATTCCAGTTTCCATCATTTCAGACAGGGGTACTCAGTTCACATCGCGATTTTGGAGAGCCGTACAGCAGGAGTTGGGTACTCGAATGGAGTTGAGCACAGTATTTCACCCTCAGACGGATGGACAGTCCGAGCGCACTATTCAGATTCTTGAGGATATGCTCCGTGCGTGTGTGATTGAGTTTGGAGGTTCTTGGGATCAGTTCTTGCCATTGGCGGAGTTTGCCTACAACAACAGCTATCAGTCCAGCATTCAGATGGCACCGTACGGGGCCTTATATGGTAGGCGATGTAGATCTCCGGTGGGTTGGTTCGAGCCAGGTGAGGCCAGATTATTGGGCACAGACTTGGTTCAGGATGCTTTGGAGAGAGTCAAGGTGATTCAGGATAGACTCCGTACAGCCAAGTCCAGACAGAAGAGTTACGCGGACCGGAAGGTTTGTGATGTTTCCTATATGGTTGGAGAGCGGGTTCTGCTTCGGGTTTCGCCCATGAAGGGCGTTATGAGATTCGGGAAGAAGGGGAAGTTGAGTCTGAGGTTTATTGGCCCTTTTGAGATATTGAAGTGTGTTGGGGAGGTTGCTTATGAGATTGCCTTACCTCCCAGCTTGGCAGGAGTTCATCCGATTTTTCATATTTCGATGCTCCCAAGGTATCACGGTGATCCGTCGCACGTGTTAGATTTCAGCTCAGTCCAGTTGGAAAAGGATCTATCTTATGTTGAGGAGCCAGTGGCAATATTGGACAGGCAGGTCAGGAAGCTGAGGTCAAAGAACATTGCATCAGTAAAGGTTTAGTGGCGGGGTCAGCCGGCCGAGGAGGTGACCTGGGAGACCGAGCAGGATATGCGCAGCCAGTACCCTCATCTTTTCACTACTTTAGGTATGTCTTTGTGCTCGTTCGATGACGAACGAATGTTTAAGTGTGGGAGGATGTAACGACCCGGCCGGTCATTTTTGGAATTTACGCCCCGATCCCCTATTAACTGCTTCCCCCGAGTCTATTTCTGCTATTTTTAATTGCCCGAATGTTCGGTTTTAAGTTTCGGAGAGTTTTGGGACACTTAGTCCCTAAATGAGAGCTTAAGTGTTGGAAAGTTGACCATAGTCGGAACAGTGTGAAGACGGTCTCGAAATGGAAATCCGATGGTTCCATTAGCTCCGTTAGGTGATTTCGGGTTTAGGGGCGTGGTCGGATTGTGTTTTGGAGGTCCGTAGCTAATTTAGGCTTGAAATGCCGAAAGGTCGAATTTTGAAGTTTTCGGTTCGATAGTGAGATTTTGATTCGAGGGTCGGAATGGAATTTTGAGAGTTGCAGTAGTTCCGTTGTGTCATTTGGGATGTGTGTGCAAAATTTTAGGTCATTCGGACGTGGTTCGGTTGAGTTTTTGATCAAAACCGTGATTTAGAAGATTTTTGAAACTTAGGCTTGAATACGATGTGTTTTGGTTGATTTGATGTTGTTTGAAGTGTTTTGAAGATTGGTACAAGTTTGAATAAGGTATTACGTAATGTCTGAGCTTTTGGTTGAGGTCCCGGGGGGCCTCGGGATGATTTCGGATGATTGACGGAGAGTTTGGAATTTTTGAAGAAGCTTCAGATTTTCTGCTTCTGGTGTTTCCGCACCTGCAGATTGGGGACCACAGGTGCGATGCCACAGATGCAGGGTAAAAGAGCGCAGAAGCGGAAGGGGCCTGGGAAGGCTGGAATCCGCAGAAGCGGCCTAGGGGCCGCATCTGCAATGCCGCAGATGCGGTAAAAGGGATCGCAGAAGCGAAAATTGGGACTTAAGTGAAAAACAGCAGATGCGGTTCAAGGACCGCAAATGCGGTACCGCAGAAGCGAAGATTGGGCCGCACATGCGAAAATGCCTGGGCCAGAACATATAAATAGTTGCCTTCCCGAATTTGAGTTATTCTTTCACCATTTTCATCCGGTTTTGAAGCTTTTGAGAGAGATTTTTGAGGAAAACAAAGGGGAATCACTTGGAGGTAACATCCTTGTCTTCATAACTCGTTTTTATGGGATTAAAGACCTAATTAGTGGTGAAAAATTTGGGAAAAATGGGTAATTAGGGCTTGAGTTTAAGAGACCTTTAAATGAGCATTTGAGGGATCATTTGGACTCCGATTTCAGTGTTCTTGTTATATATAGACTCGTGAGAGTACGAGGTTTCTGAAAATATAAATTTTATCCAATTCTGAGACGTGGGCCTGAGGGGCATTTTGGTCATTTTACCTAATTTTGCGTATTAGCTTAGAATTTAATTATAGAATCAGTTACTTGAAGTGTTATTTATATTATGAAACTTAATTGGATAGATTTGGGCCATTTGGAGTCGGATACTCGTGGCAAAGGCGTGGTTTCGAGTTGACTTGCACTTGTTCGAGGTAAGTGGCTTGTCTAACCTTGTGTGGGGATCTTTCCCCTTAGGATTGATATTGTGGTAATTGAAATGCCTCGTACGTGAGGTGACGAGCGCGTACTTGTGCTAATTGTTGGAAATCTGATTTTTCTTTAAAAATAGCCTTGAATTGCGTTCTTCCTTTTCTTGCTTATACTGTTTGGACATTAAACCTGTTGTAGCTTAGAGAAACATGTCTACTTGACTAAATTGCTCTATTTGCCTTAATTGCCTTACTTGTATTCCGTGAATCATGCTAGGTTAGGATTACCTGCTTCACTTTGATATGAAATCGATTGGATTGAATTCTTGTTGTTGCTGTGTATTTACTACGGAACAGTATTCCGGGAGATCCCCCTACACTTTTATTTTGGGACTACGGGACGGTATCCCAGGAGCTCCCCTGTATGTTTACTTTGGGACTACGGAATTGCATTCCGGGAGATCCCCCTGCACATTTATGAGTTGGACTACAGGACTGCACCTGGGAGATCTACTGGATGTGATATTTATCTTTGGGGACTACAGGACGGTATCCTGGGAGATCCCCGGTTATTATCTCGGAGTTGAGTTGTGTTCTTTTACTGTGTTTTACTTGCCTTTGTAATAGTTGTTGCTGTCCTTCATATCTTGTGTTATTTACACTGTTATTTCACACTGTTAAACCTTATATCTTATTTAACCTCAGTATGGCCCTGACCTTTCTCGTCACTACCCAACCGAGGTTAGGCTTGGCACTTACTGAGTACCACTGTGGTGTACTCATGCCCTTCCTGCGCATGTTTTTCATGTGCAGATCCAGGTACCTCTACTCAGGCTTACCATTCTTGAGGCGAGGCGATTCTACGGGACTTCGAGGTATATCTGCCGCGTCCGCAGATCGAGGAGTCTCTTTCTATTCCTACATCTAGTATTTAGCCCTTCTGTACTTTATGTTTTTGATTAGACATTTCGGAGATTAGAGCTATGTAGTGTTTTCTCAGCTTGTGGATCCGTGAGTTTCTGGGTTTTGGGATAGTGTATCAGATTTTGGAAAGTTGTGTGTATATGCCAAGCAACATTTAAATACTGTTTCTTCATTTCTCCGGCTTTTGATTATTTATTTCCGCAAGATTTGTTATTTTCCGCATTTGTTAGGCTTACCTAGTCGTAGAGACTAGGTGCCGTCACGGTAGTTCACGGAGGGCGAACTGGGGTCGTGACATATGCATATAAATGTCATGTAATGCATAGGTGTGTACGTACATAACATCATCAAGCCTCTGAGGGCATCCCATCATATCATCTCGGCCACTGTGGGCAAATCATTAACGTATACCGTCTGAGTCATGGGTAAATGCACATGTATAAATGCAGGAAATGCATGAAAATATGTTAATAATCTCAATATTCCTTTCGGATAAACTTTATCAACTGCGTATTATTCTGAGACCCATGAACAGAAGCAATAATAATATGTTACATGGAGAATCAATAACACAGAGACCCCTAGTATCTCTATGAATAGAGTCGTTTATGAAAATTGTGTGTTTGCTCGTTTCTTCTGTATAATTTGGATCATGCCAAAAAGAAAGAAGGGATAGCCTTAACATACCTGAATCGGTTCTCTTGACAATCCCTCTAGACTTTATTCAGACAAGAGATAACAGTAGCCAACCATAATGTAAATACTTTTGGGGCCATACATGAGACTCCACTACGACGAAATTGACTAACTCAGGCAACTTTAGAACTTCAACAAAGAGATCAAATAAAACAGAACCACCAAAAAATGAAGAGTGGACATATAAATAATCGAATTTTTGTGGTGGAATATGTATATTTATCTATTTATTTACTGCAACATATAACAATTTCCATACCAATCTTTCTGAAATAGATAAAAGATTAACATCCAACGAATTAAAGGACAACGATAATAAAAATGCAATATTCGAGGCAAACACGTTTTACTTTACTTTTGTTCCAATTGGGAAGAAAAATTAGTGGTTTTCTTTTGCTTACTAATAAACCTAAAGGTTGGAGTGAACAAGCTAGTTGTGATGACCCAAAAGGTCATCATTTGTTTTAGAAATAAATTTTGTGTTTCGAGGCCTTAAAATCTCCTTTTTGTCTCACCTCGATTTGCGTGCGCCGTCCGGGCGTGTATCCGTAAAGCCATTATGTGAAAATCTGTGAAAAATGATGAATTTTGCATTTAAAATAAATTTAGGTTGACTTTGGTCAACATTTTGGGTAAACGGACCCAGACCCGTGATTCGACGGTCCCGGAGGGTCCGTAGGAAAATATGGGACTTGGGCTTTTGCCCCGAATCGAATTCCGAGGTCCCAAGCCCGAGAAATAAATTTTTGAAGAAAATTGTTTAACTGAAATTATTAGAGTTTTTTTTTGGAAATTTGAATGAAATTGAATTCAATGGTATCGGGCCCGTATTTTGGTTCTGGAGCCCGTTACAAGTCTTATATGGTATTTAGCCTGTAAAATTTGGTAAGAAACAGACTTGATATGACGTGAATCGGACCATCGGTTGTTAAAATTTGAACTTGAGAGTTCATGAGATATTTCTTTGATTTTGATGCTAAATTCATGGTTATTGATGTTATTTTGATGATTTGATTCACGAGCAAGTCCATACGATATTTTTGGATTTGCGTGCATGTTTGGTTTGGAGCCCCGAGAGATCGGGTGAGTTTTGGATGGGCCACGGAGTCAATTTAGACTTAGAACACAGCTGTTGCAGGTTCAGAGACGTTACAGATCTTTGAACCAGGCTCCGCGGTCCGTAATGATTTCTCGCGACCGCGGTGGGATTTATGCGGTCCGCGGTAAGTAAGGCCAAGCCTTTCGCGGCCGCGCTCGATATTTCGCGGTCTGCGGTGGAGCTCCGAGACTGCAATCCATTTTATGCGGTCCGCGGTGGAGCTCCGCGGCTGCAATCCATTTTATGCGGTCCGCGGTGAGGGTCTAAGAGGAGTATATAAACGGGACTTTTCAGTTATGTTACCATTTTCAGAAACCTAAAACATAAGGGGCGATTATTCAAACAATCTTTCTTCCCCAAAACACAAGTAAGTGATTTTAAACTCATTTCTTTCACTTCTTAACTTCTTATTACAAGTTTTCATCCTAGAATCTAGGGTTTTCATGGTGGAATTGGGAATTTTGGGTAAAACCTAAGAATATTAAAATTTGGGGATTTACACCTCAAATTGAGGTCGGATTCCAAACCAATTATATATTCGGGCTAGGGTGTGAATGGGTAATCGAGTTTTGGTCCGAATTTCGGGTTTGGACCAAGCGGGCCCGGGGTTAATTTTTGACTTTATGGGAAAAACTTCAGAAAACCTATTTTCATGCATTAGAATTAATTCATTTAGCATTTATTGATATAGTTAAGTAACTTGTGGCTAGATACAAGCGAATTGGTGGTGGAATCAAGAGGTAAAGCGGTAATTGAGGCTTGAATTATGTTCGTGGCATCGAGGTAAGTGTTTGGTCTAACCTTAGCTTGAGGGATTAGGGGTCGTGTCCTATTTGCTATGTGTTAATTGTTGAGTACGACGTATAGGCATGGTGACGAGTATCAATACGTTGGTGTCAAGCATGCCCGTGAGTCTTATGCTATGATTGATATGTCTCTGTTTTGTATTGTTCATGCCTTATGTGAAATTTCTATTGTTGAACAAGGCTTGTGGAAGATATTTTTGTAATCGAACATTGAAAAGCGTTGGCTCAAGTTGTGAAATGATTTGTGGAATTATTGTTGGCAATTGAACATTATAGAGCATTGGCTCAAGTTGTGAAATGAGTGGTGAAGTAAATGTGAAAAAGAGAAGAGGATTATTATATAGTCTCCCTTGCCGGGATGTTGTTGCTTTTAATATTATCTCCCTTGCCGGGATGTTGTTGCTTTTGATATTGTTTCCCTTGCAGGGATATGATTGTTGTACTATTGTTCCCTTGCCGGGATTTTATTGTGATTTTATTTATTTCCTTGCCCTTATTGTTTGTGATTGTTGTTTGGGTGAGGAAGAGTGTTAAAGCACGAAGGGTGATGCCGTGCATTGTTTTGGTGAGAGGGTCTTAAAGCACGAATGGTGATGCCGTGCATGATATTTGTGAGAGAGTGTTAATGCACGAAGGGTGATGCCGTGCCGTACGATGTACCATTCCGTGCCTTTATATGAGTGATAATGCACGAAGGATCATTCCGTGCCATGATTATGTGAGGTAAAAGCACGAAGGGTGATGCCGTGCCGATTATGATTTTATTTATTTCCTTGCCCTTATTGTTTGTGATTGTTGTTTTGGTGAGGACGAGAGTAAAAGCACGAAGGGTGATGTTGTGCACTTGTCTTGATTTCCTGATTATTGTTGATATTTGAGTTATGGTGCTCTTTACGGTTATTTATTTGTTTTCTGTGTTTACTTGATGTCCCCGCAGCATGTCTTTCCCCCTTCTTATTTTTAAATTGTAAATTTCTGCCTTTGTTTTTCCGCTATATATGATTTAATTGCACAGGTTTGTTTGGTAGTCTGGTCCTAACCTCGTCACTACTTCGCCGAGGTTAGGCTAGGCACTTACCAGCACATGGGGTCGGTTGTGCTGATACTACACAGTGCACTCTTTTGTGCAGATCCCAGTACTGTAGCTTTTGGACCGCAGTGAGGTTGCTGCTTCCAGTCCGCAGGCCTTGGCGTCCCCTTCTATCTTGTCATTCTGTTTCTTTCATGTATTCCAGAGACACTGTTGTTTTAATCTTTCAGACCTTTATTTGTTGTATTCCTTGACAGTCTGTGAAATTGTGACACCAGTTCTGGGTAGTTTTGTTATGGATCGGTATTGCTAGCATTATTAAAATATTGCATTTCAGTTTTACGCTTATTAAATTCTTTTGTTTATTAAATGTTGGTTCTTAATTGTTAACGGATTAAAATGGAAACAAGGTAAATAATTCAATTGGTTGGCTTGCCTAGCTTTCACTAGTAGGCGCCATCATGACTCCTGAGGGTGGAAAAATCCGGATCGTGGCAAGTTGGTATCAGAGCTCTAGGTTGCTTAGGTCTCACAATTCACGGACAAGCTTAGTAGAGTCTGAGGGATCGGTACGGAGACGCCTGTATTTACCCCCTAGAGGCTACAGAGTTAGGGAAAACTTCACATCTATTCCTTCCTGTCGTGCGGTTTGGTATCTCAATGCTAATTAAATTTCTACTCTGTTCTTTCGCAGATGGCGAGAACACGCACTTCCTCATCCACTGATCAGCAGCTCGAGTGCCCAGTAGCAGCTCCTACGAGGGGCAGAGGGCGAGGCCGAGGCTGAGGCAGGGGTAGAGCTCAGCCCAGAGCAGCAGCACCAGCGGCGGAGCCTCAGGTTGAGTTTGATGATGAGGTTCCGGCCCAGGCAGTTCCGGTGGGCCCAGCTCAGGTCCCAAAGGGGTTCATTGCTACCCCAGTACTCCAGGATGCTCTGGTCCGACAGTGGGCCTTATGGAGAGTGTCACCCGGGCAGGCTTGCTTCCTGTAGCACCAGCCGTCTCTCAGGCTGGAGGAGGAGCCCAGACTCCTGCTACCCGCACTCCGGAGCAGATGCTCCCCAATTTCAGACTCCAGCAGCTCAGCCAGTTGGAGGAGTTCAGCCGGGTGTGGTAGCTCAGACCGGTGATGGAGCAGCTATGTCTGCTGATGCCTTGTGGAGATTGGACAGGTTCACCAAGCTCTTCACTACCACTTATAGTGGTGCATCTTCTGAGGATCCCCACAAGTATTTAGACAGTTTTCATGAGGTCCTCAGGAATATGGGGATAGTGGAGACCAATGGGGTCGACTTTGCTGCTTTTCGCTTATCTGGATCTGCCATGACTTGGTGGAGAGATTAATGTTTGGCTGGACCAGTTGGGTCACCAGCTTTGACTTGGGATCAGTTTTCTCAGCTGTTTTTGGAGAAGTTTCTTCCTATCACTCAGAGGGAGAGCTATCGGAGGCAGTTTGAGTGTACTCCAACAGGGTCTATGACTGTTAC
>NW_017671416.1:15474-40297 GCF_001879085.1 Nicotiana attenuata | reverse complement strand
CTATTGTGCCGATTATGATTTTATTTATTTCCTTGCCCTTATTGTTTGTGATTGTTGTTTTGGTGAGGACGAGAGTAAAAGCACGAAGGGTGATGCCGTGCACTTGTCTTGATTTCCCGATTATTGTTGATATTTGAGTTATGGTGTTCTTTACGGTTATTTATTTGTTTTCTGTTGTTACTTGATGTCCCCGCAGCATGTCTTTCCCCCTTCTTACTTTTAAATTGTAAATTTCTGCCTTTATTTTTCCGCTATATATGATCATCATTAGCAGGGGTCGGTTGTGCTGATACTACACAATGCACTCTTTTGTGCAGATCCCGGTACTGTAGCTTTCGGATCGCAGTGAGGTTGCTGCTTCCAGTTCATCAGGCAACCCGATGTAGTCCTACAGGCATCCGCAGGCCTTGGCGTCCCCTTCTATCTTTTCATTCTGTTTCTTTCATGTATTCCAGAGATAGTGTTGTTTTAATCTTTCAGACCTTTATTTGTAGTATTCCTAGACAGTCTCTGAAATTGTGACACCAGTTCTGGGTAGTTTTGTTATGGATTGGTATTGGTAGCATTATTAAAATGTTGCATTTCAGTCTTCCGCTTATTAAATTATGTTGTTTATTAAATGTTGGTTCATAAATGTTAACGGATTAAAATGAAAATAAGGTAAATAATTCAATTGGTTGGCTTGCCTAGCTTTCACCAGTAGGCGCCATCACGACTCCCAAGGGAGGGGAAATTCGGATCGTGACACTAGTGCTATAAGAAAATTACTTCTTATAAAAACAAATTCTTAGAATTGTAGTGTGTAACTAACACGTTAGTTGCCACCTAAGGAAAATCAATTAAGAGTCACTTCTCCAATAAGTGGCTTGCTGCCACGTTTTTGGCTATCTAATCTTATCTCATAATTATAATTAATTAATTAGGTAATATCTCGCTACCCGGTAATTAATCAATTACCCGCATAATTAAGAATTGTATCAAATTACTTAAAATACTACTCAGTTTTAGCACACTTTATATATCATAGGTATAATATACTTTATTATCATGGTCATGTGGTACCATATATAACTAATGCATAAACTATTATTTTATTAAAATATCCATGTAAAAAAATGCACATATTTTCTCAACTTCTAATTTTCCTAATCTCATATAAAAAGTAAAAAATTTCGTATGCTATTCTTAAAATAAGAAAAATATAACCTTCTTTTCTTGTGAAAAATCTGTCTTTATAATAAAGAAAATCTCATAAACGTTTTTCATATTATGCGTATAATTTAAAATATATACGAAAATAGTAATATTAATAACTCTATAAAATCATATTTTTCAAACCATTTTTTTTACAAAAATGTTCTACTCAAAATACCATATCAAATGTATATAATGACGTCAATGTTTTTAAATTCACGGGATGTAACATGAAGACTGTCCAACAACTGACCAAGCCGATGCCCAACCTTTATCTTCTCAAGTTGATCCTTCCACCCCTGCTAATGATGATCCTTAGTTTTTCACCCTTCACCTTAGAAATTTACTTTTCTTAGTGTCTATGACACATTTTGTTTTTGTTTGAAGTGGATTTGGGGAAACTTTTTCTTCCCTGTTTTTGGGATGTTAATGCTAATATTATTTCATTGCATATCTTATATTATGCTTTTTGCTCTTTAAGTTTTTGAGCTTTAACTCGCATTTAAAATTCTCTTATATGCCACATCTTAATATGCATGTGCTTTTTTAATTTAAAAGAGGGCCTTTTTGTGTTAACAACACTAATGAAGATGATGTCTCATCTTCATATTGGTGCAAAGATACGAAACATGAAGTAATTTGAAGAAGTTTTATCTGAACTTCAAACAAATATTTATGTACAATATTTTCATAACTGTTTTCTTTATAGCAAGTTTACAAGTACGGGAATATTTATCCCGTGACTAAATTTATGCCCTTAACCTACAAGCTCGTGGGAGTTTTCTGCAGGTTCTTCAACTCTTTACTTCCTATTCCTTCAGCGAGCTTGGAATTTGACATTTTTTTCAAGGTTTTTCCTTTGGCTAAGCTATGATTTCGAGGTGTACTTCTCCATATGCATAGTTCCCCTAGTGTTTGAGCATCAAAGCATGAAATCTCGAACACTGGATCAACTCATTACTCTGGTCCTTTCCCTAAAAAAGAAAATACACACGGGACTCGAAGGTAACTTTATAGATAAGGGCTGCTTAACCCTTTCCATCAGAATTGTTATAACCTAGACCGGGAATAAATAAGTATTCCGTGTGTCTTTCGTGTTTAATGTCATCATCTGGTAGGGTCTAGCTTTGCCTATCACATAAAATGGCTAGTAAAACTTAAATGAACAAAGTAAAAAATGAACCTTTATGATACCTGTCTGTGGGTACTAGCTTCTACAGAAGTAATACTTCTCAAGTGAACCGCATTCCAATGGAATGGTAACACCTTGTCATCCATAGTTTTCAACTCGTACGCTCCTTCCCAGCAATACCTTTAACTCGGTACGTGGCTTCCCATTTCGGACTCAACTTTTCTGTGTTTGCTTTCTGTGTTGATCAAAATACCTATTTAAGGACAGTCCCCAATCTAAAAGTTTTATAGGTGCCTTCCTGTTATAATATCATTCGATCCTCCGCTTTTGTGCTACCATCCGAACTAAAGTTGCCTCCCTTCTCTCTTCTGTCAAATCTAAATTTGTATGAAGTTCTTCCTCATTTGTAGCTTCATTTGCACGCGTGTACCTTGTACTTGATTCTCTTATCTCTACTGAATTAAGGCCTCAGTCTCATAAACGAGCGAGAATGGTGTTTCTCCAGTGCTTATTTACGTCGTTGTTCGATAAGCCCATTGTACCCCCGGTAGCACTTCTGGCCACTTGCCTTTTGATTTTTCTAATTGCATCTTTAGATTGTTGACAATAATCTTATTTGTCTACTCAGCTTGTCCATTAGGTACGGGATGATAGAGTGGTGAAGTAATTCTTTTAATTTTCCGAATTTTGAAAAAACCAATAACCTTCGCACCTACAAATTGTGGCCCATTATCACAAACGATTTCCCTTAGGACTCCAAATCGACATATTATATTTCTCCGAACAAGTCCATAACTTCCTTTTCTCGTATTTGTTTGAAGGCACCTGCTTCCACCTACTTTGAAAAACAATCCATTAGAATTAATAAAAATCGTACCTTTCCTTTGACTTGAGGTAGAAGACCTACGATATCCATTCCCCACTTCATAAATGGCCATGGTGATATGATTGAATGGAGCAATTCCGCTGGCCGATGTGTATTATTTGCATATCACTGGCACTTATCGCACCTTCTGTCATAACCCAGCCTAGGGCTGCGACGGATAATCGACACTAAGTGTCGATCATCACTAAACTTGTTGATAATATACTAATAATGAATATAAACGGATAAACTAAATAAGCATAAACTAGCTGATAAGAACTATATAATCTGGAAAGCTACAAGGCTAACACAAGCTGACATATAAAAATATACTAACTGCACAAGTGCATATCTACATGCCTCTAGGAGTACTGAACTGAAAAAGTACTGGACATAACAGGGCTCCGTCATACCCAAACTAGCTGACTGTACACGTACGAAAAGATAAGTTACTCCGGAAGTAAGCGGAGTGACTTGGCTCAAACGCTGATCTATCTGTACCTGCGTGGCATGAAACGTAGCGCCCTAGAGGGGATGTGAGTATAATATGTACAAAGTATGTAGGGTAGAAAGCATACTAAAGTATGACTGTAAGATGAAAATATGAATATAAGTTGAAAGCTAAACAAGAGTCTGAACTAGCAACTGATCTAGAACTGAACCGATGTTTAAGCTGAAACTATGCTAAAACTAAACAACTATCTGAACCGATACCTGTCTGGTGTTATGGGCTATATCCCCCTAATTAGATAACTGTAAAATTGAACTAGCCTCATGTATAGTCATGCAATGTATACTGTAGCTATATACGCGTACATAACATGCCTGACTGGTGTTATGGGCTATATCCCCTAGTAGGTAAATATATAATCAATAGGCATGACTAGTGTTATGGGCTATTTTCCCCCAACATATAATCAATAGACCACGCTGGCGTTATAGGATATCTTCCCCACCATATAATCAATAAGCCTCAATGGTGTTATGGGCTATATCCCCCCAGCGTAATCAATGTAAACATGCATGAGGCATAACACATTTCCCAACATCGTATGGACTCAAGAGATCATGAAGGAAACCATCAATAGAATCACAAACGTAATCTGACGCTCATCGTCCATAAGTTGGACAGAGGAGCCTATCCCCATTTTAGGGAGAAACTGATTATGTACCTGAGATACTAAGGTTAAGTAACACATTAGGCTCCCTCTATAATCAATTTAAAACCAAGGAACTCAAGATTTGTCCAACTTTTCGAATTTTTAAATATTTCGGCAGAGTTCTCCCTAAAACATGATGATCCCCAAAAACAACAGCAAGTACCAAAATATACACGGGAGTCGATACCTGCCCAAGATTATAACATCAAACTAAAGGAGATCCAATTTTCCACAATAGTATCAAACGATCGACAAAATAGAATTTTGAATGTAATGTCGACTCATAGTGGCTAACTTGTGACATGAAAGTCAATGAATATCTAAGCATAAAAATATAACAATTATGATTATATAATCTTTGCTATTAGGATCATATGGGGGTTAGGTATACATAGAAACATCAAAGGAATGGAAAAAGTGGAAGTCCGATTGGCATAGGCCAAATGGGCGATTTTCCCTTTTGTTTTTGTTGTGTTTTGAAGTTCCAACCTAAACTATTTCCTTCCGTAATTGACATATGTAATTGAATAATATACAAGGATACAATAGATGCTGATAATTCCCTAGAAAAACCCTTAAAATATGAAGAAGAAAGGCTAGAACATAGCTAAACCAAATCATGCCGAAAACGAAACAAAAACTCTATATACCTCTCTTGTTCTTGCTTCCAAACCTTGTTCCCTTTTATCCACACCCTTAATTATGCTTGTTTAGCTAAAATACAGCGGTCACAAGCTTCATTAGCCATGAATCTCTTTCCAAAACTCGAGTTATAAGGATAAAAGGAGGAGGTCAATGTCTTACCTATGTCGTAAGGATCGCATCGATGTGTTCCGCTCTTGATTTTGAGTTGCGGATGATGGAATTAATTCAAAACCCTAGGGATGTGTTTAGGATGTCTAGAGACAGTTTTAGGTCTGATTTGGGTCGAAATAAGGCTTAGAGACGAAGTCCACAACTTTATATAGCAAGATAATTCTAAACCGACCTTGTGGTGCCAATGGGTGTTGCGCGCAATCTCGCAAAATGGTGAATATCTCTCCACTCCGACTTTGTATCAGCAAACGGTTTAATGTGTTAGAAACTAGACTCATAGTTATTCAATTGGATGGTGTATCACCCCGTAATTCCAATTACATTGATATAAAATCTCAGTAATATTAGACCTAAATTTTAAGTAAAATTATGAGCGTAACTTGCGGCAACTTTTGTCGACTTTTGTTTTATAACTTGTTTGACTTCCAAACTTAACACACGACTATAATAGACTAAAATACCTCATCATATCACCTACATATCATGTTAAAAACCCTAGTATCACACCGAAAGTATGGGTTATAACATTCCCAACTTGCCGACTTTCGACAAAACTTTTTTTCTCCGATTCGTTTAGCTTTTAAACCTTCCAATACTCTTGGTGCTTGCATTGCATGATCTTAAAGGTTTGTAACCTCCAATGTAACATTATTAACTTACTTTATGTACTTTCAAAGATGATCTAATTTTTGAGCATACATCAACTGACTTAGACATACTTTTACATACGAAAACATTGGGTGTAACATCATTCCCCCCTTTGGAACATTCGTCCTCAAATGTTGACTGATGTGTTTATCAGTCTCATAACCTACAAATCTTATGAATCATTTTGTACTGTCCTTTCCATCTAGACAACTGCTCTGCAAATAAATCCAAAGGTCAGGGCATTCCCCCCTTTAGGCCTCTTTCTCACACCACGACCTGTGGTTGGAATAATTTCAATCTCGTAATTGTTGCTACTTTCTATCATGCAGCCTGTATGATTATGTCCTTGTATGTGTGCCTATGCGACTCTTTTCTCCTTTTTTCCTCTCACTTCGTGAACATAGACAGAACTCTAGACATCTACAGGTATACTGAAGTTCTTCTCTAGGTACTTTGTCGAACTTACGTCTATTATTTTGTTTCATAGCCTCAATTATATTTACTGCATCTAGGTAGGTCATATTATACCATACACTTACTTCGATTTATTATTACTGAGGTTTTCTACCCAACTCCAAGTTACTCTCTCATAGCTTATCTTTATCCTATATGTATAAACCTAAGTCCTTTAATAATTTCTCATTACTATTCATATTAATAATGATAGCCTAATCTCATCTTATACTCTGGGACTTTTATCCATCTATTTTTTATTCACCATAATGTTGATCTATAATCTATCACTGGTAACTTGAAACCTCTTACATAATATATTGTCACTAGGGCTCACATCTCATCAGGAACATCTGAAGTTATTTTCCTGATCCACCTAGGGACGATACTATACTTCAATAACTGTATTTTATAGTATCTCAATGTGATTCATCTTATGGGAGGTATTCTAATCCCGTGCAATTCACTCTTATTATATTACTCAATCGAAGGCCTAAACATGCTCCTCCTATCATTTATCACAATTACACTCTTATTATATTACCAGGGCAATATTTCATCTCTTCTAAATGCTCCTAGTCTTACACTCCTCCGAGTTCATTCAGGCTATACTGAGCTTTCTATAATTTGCGAAAATCAATTGCTCTATAGTGTTGATGGGCTCAATCTCGAGGCCTTACCTATTCTCATCACCTCCTCATTCACCTATTCTTATCCTTACTCTGGTGTACCTAAAACCTTATCACTTTACCATACTTTAGGTTGCGACCTATACATATCGATTCATACTACTCGCAACCTTCATTTTACTTGCTAGCACAATAGTTTTCCTTATGTTATTCTATAATCTCAAGCGAGACATCACGTCATATCTTACTCTAACTTGATGGTAGCCTGATCTCAAGTCTATCTTCGAGAAACACTTGGCACCCAGAAGTTGGTTGAACAAGTCATCAATTCTGGGAAGGGGATATTTGTTCTTGATCGACCTTGTTCAGCTGTCTGTAACTATACACATAGGAAGGGAGCCATCTTTCTTCTTCACAGATAAGACTGGTGCTTGTAAGGAGAAGTGTTGGGTCTATGAAACCCTTATCTAACATATCTTTCAACTGCTCCTTAAGTTCCTTTAATTCTGCTGGTGCCATCTTATAAGGATGAATAGGTATTGGTTGCGTACCCAGCACTATATCGATGAAAAATTCAATTCTCCGTCCTAGAGGAAGACATGGAAGCTCATCTAGAAATATGTCAGGGAACTCATTTACTATTGGAACTGATTCAAGAGTCGGCGTTCCCTTGTTTATGTCCCGAACATGAACTATATGATACAAGCATCCCTTGCCGATCATCTTCCTTGCCTTAAGGTACGAAATAAATCTACATTTTGTTGATTTATAAACACCTTTCCATCTAGCTAACCCTTCGGGAAATTTGAGCTAGACCATCTTCGCTCTACAGTCAACATTAGAATAGCAAGAAAACAATAATCCATACCAAGTATAACATCAAAGTCAACCATTTCTAACTATAATCAAGTTAGCTGTAGTACTACGGTCGCCAAACACAACCATGCAACCTCTAAAAACACGCCTAACTAGTACTGAATCACCAAATGGGGTGACTACCTCAAAAGGTCTAATGGCTTCTGGTTCTATCCCAAAATTAGTAGTGTGATGACCCAAAAGGTCATCTCTTGTTTTAGAAGTCAAATATGTATTTCGAAGCCTTAAAAATCTCCTTTTGTCTTACCTCGATTTGTGTGCGCAGTTCGGGCGCATTTCCAGGAAACTTTTATATGAAATTTAAGAAAAATATTGAACTTAGCCTTTAAAATTGATTAAAGTTGACTTCGGTCAACATTTTTGGTAAATGGACCTGGACCCGGACCCGTGATTTGACGGTCCCGTAGGGTCGTGGAAAAATATGGGACTTGGGCGTATGCCCGGAATCGAATTCTGAGGTCCCTAGTCCGAGAAAAGAATTTTTATAGAAAATTATTTGCTGGAAAATATAAGGACTTTTGGAAATGAAATGGTGTGTGATCTTAATGGTATCGGTCCCGTACGTTGGTTCCGGAGCCCGATATAGATTTAATATAATATTTAAGTCGTATCTATGAAATTTGGTAAGAATCGGAAGTGTTCTTGAGGAAAATCATGAGTTTGAGGTTAAATTCGTAGTTGTTGATGTTATTTTGGCGATTTGATCACACGAGCAAGTCCGTATAATATTTTTAGACTTGTATGCAGGTTTGGTTTGGAGCCCCGAGGGCTCGGGTGAGTTGCGGATACGCTTCGGGGTGTATAGACTTAGGAAAAAGACCTGTGCTGCATAATTCAAGAAAATTGCAGGTCTCTCAACTTGGGGTTTCGCGGTCCGCGGAGGAATTTCGCGGCCGCGCTGGGGATTTCGCTGCCGCGGTGGGGTTTCGCAGTCAGCAGTGGGCAAGGCCAAAGCTTCCGCGGCCGCACCCGTTATTTCGCTGTCAGCGGTGAGTTTTGTGGCCGCGGCCCTTTTTCCACGGTTAGCGTTTTGAGGATCTGTGAGGGCTATATAAACGAGACTTTTCATCCATTTTCATTTTTTTTCAAAACCCTAAAGCATAAGAGGCGATTTTTCAAATACTCTTTCTTCCCTAAATAATATATAAGTGATTTTAAACTCATTTCTTTCACTCCTTAACTTCTTTTTACAAGATTTCATCCTAGAATCTAGGGTTTTCATGGTGGAATTGGGAATTTTGGGTAGAACTTAGGAATATAGAAATTTGGGAATTTAGACCTCAAATTGAGGTCGGATTCCAAAATCAATTGTATATCCGGGCTCGGGGGTGAATGGGTAATCGGGTTTTGGTCCGAATTTCGGGTTTGGACCAAGCGGGTCTGGGGTCGACTTTTGACTTTTTGGGGAAAACATTGGGAAATCTATATTCATGCATTAGAATTGGTTTATTTAGCGTTTATTGATGTTATTAAGTAAATTATGACTAGATACAAGCGGATTGGAAGTGGAACCGAGTGGTAAAACGGTAATTGGGGCTTGATTTTGTCCGTGGAATTGAGGTAAGTGTTTGGTCTAACCTTAGCTTGAGGGAATGTGTGTTGTGGTCTTATTTGCTACGTGTTAGTGTTGAGTACGACGTATAGGTGTGGTAACGAGTATCTATACGTTTGTGTCTAGCATGCCCATGAGTCTTATACCATGATTGTTGTGACTCTCGTTATGAATTGTCCATGCTTAAATTGATGATTATCACTGTTGAACAAGACTTATGATAATTTCTTGGTAATTGGCCATTGTTGAGTACTGGCTCAAGTTGAAATTTATTTTGCGAAGTCTGTTGAAACGAGATTGGTTATAGCTGATTCCCTTGCCGGGATATTATTGTTTATATTGTTGATTCCCTTGCCGGGATGTTATTGTTTATATTGTTGATTCCCTGGCCGGTATGTGTTGTTTCTATCGTTTGGGTGAGGAAGAGTGTAAAGCACGAAGGGTGATGCCGTGCATGATATTGTGAGTGAGTGTTAATGCACGAATGGTGATGCCGTGCCATGATTTGAGAGTTAAAGCACGAAGGGTGATGTCGTGCCGATATTGTGAGAGTTAATGCACGAAGGGTGATGCCGTGCCATGATTATGAGATTTAATGCACGAAGGGTGATGTCGTGCCATGATTATGAGAGTCAATGCACAAAGGGTGATGCCGTGCCGATCCTGTTGTTTCTTATGGTAAGGACGAGAGTAAAAGCACGAAGGGTGATGCCGTGCACGTGTTACAGTTTCATTATTCCTGTTGATACAATTATGGTGTTCATTATGTTTCTCTATTGATTTACTGTTAGAATTTGATATCCCCCGCAACATGTTCCCCTTCCCATCTTTACCTGTTATTTCCTGTTACTATTGTTCTGTTCGTATATGTTTTAACTGCACATGTTTATATGGTTGTCTTGTCCTAGCCTCGTCACTACTTTGCCGATGTTAGGCTCGACACTTACCAATATATGGGGTCGGTTGTACTGATACTGCACTCTGCACTATCTGTGCAGATTTCGATGCCGGACCTCGTGAGTAGATGGTGGGTTGTTGCCTTCAGTCTATAGGAGACCCGAGGTAGATCTGCCGGCGTTCGCAGACTCCAAAGTCCCCTTCCTTATGTTTTTGATATACTGTCTCCTTTCATTTCGAGAACAATTGTATTTTTTTTAAACCAAATGTTTGTAGAAATCATTAGATGTTCGTGACATTGTGACACCAGATCGTTGGGTAGACTTGTTTTAGGACTTATGTTGTTATGGAACTTCCACATTTCTTACCTGCTTAGCGTTATTTGCAATTTATTACTGTTTAGGTTAATAATCAATGTGTTTGAATGTATCGGTTGGCATGCCTAGCTTTCATGAGTAGGCGCCATTACGACTCCCAGGGGTGGGAAATCCGGATCGTGATAAGTTGGTATCAGAGCCCTAGGTGAAGCCTCCCGGTTCTGACAACCAACCAGAGTGTATGGGGACCGCCTGTACTAGGATCTCCGCCTCGGCTTCTACTACGACCTGTTGGTGTCTATGGAACTTACCTTTGTGAGCATGATGGTGCTTAAGAAGCTGCAACTGATCTCGCTGGATGAGTTGCACCACTACCACCCCTAGATTGGCAATCTCTCATAAAATGGCCTGACTCGCCACAAACATAACATGCATCTACACCCAACAGACATCGACCCAAAAGGCGTCTACCAGAGTCAGAACACGTAGGATAAAGTGAACCACCCTGACTAGCTCTAGATTGTGGAGGTCGATAAGATCTCCCTAAAATTGTGATGGAGTACTAGCTGCTGGCTTTCTGACACTCCGCTATCTACCAGCACCAGATGTCTCACCAAACGAATCTAAAAATCTTCCTCTCTTGCTTGGGTTTCTATCTCTGTCCGCCCTCTACTTCTGTTTCCTTTCCTCAAGTTCTAAGGAGACTCCCTGAATACGTGCAATGTCCGCACCTGACTGCATAGATACGGTCATACACTCATTTACTAAGTGAGAACCATGTCCTGTTACATACCTGTGTACTCTGTCCTCCATGTATGATACAATTGGAGGAGCAAACCTCGCCAAAGAATTAAAGTGGAGGTTGTATTCTACAACACTCACACCCCCATGTCTCAATGTTAGGACCTGATCATATCGTGCTCTACGTGTCTCTGTAGGTATGTAATGGCAGAGGAATGCCTCTGATAACTCTCGCCGTGTAGCTAGAGCAACATATTCTCCCCTTGTCATCTCCCAAGTAGTATACCAGCTGGCTGTCAGATCCTCTAATCTATATAATGCTAATCCAACTGACTCTCTATCTGTGGCATGCATAACTCTGAGGGCTCTGGCTACTCTATCTAGGAAATCCTGGGGATCCTCTGCTATACTAAATCTCGTGAAAACTGGAGGCTCTAATTTGAGAAAATTATGAATTCTAGAAACCATATGGTCACCCTGAGGACCTATATGCTGCCGTCTATCCTGAGTAGCTGCAATGCTAGTCAACAATATGATGGCCTCCCTCATGTATCTTACTGAGGAGCCAGAGGTGCGGTAGATTGAGCACCCCTAACCTCTCCCTGAACAGACGGAGTCTGTGAAGCTCAGGATGGAACCTCATGTCTGGACTCCTATTGATCATCTAACTCAAACGGTACTCTGCTAGTACCCTCGCCGGCAACAACAATAGCCTTCTGGGCAGCTAGAAGTGTAACAATCCGGCCGGTCATTTTGAGTATTTTAGCCCCCATCCCCTATTTATTTCCTCTTTTATTTTATATTGTGGTTTCGAAATGTACCGGGGTGTTCGAAGTGAAATGGAAAACATAGTCCCAAAGTTGAAAGTTTAAGTTGTAAGAGTTGATCGTAGTTTGACTTCTGTGACCCCGGATGTAGTTTTGATGATTCCAATAGCTCTATATGGTGATTTTAGACTTAGGAGCCCGACCGGATGTTGATTTGGAGGTCCGTAGGTCGTTTCGACGTAAATTGGTGAAAGTTGGGAAATGGAAGGTTTGGAAGTTTGACGGAATCTGACTCTGGAAGTTGGATTAGGTCCATAATTTCATTTATGACTTGTGTGCAAAATTTGAAGTCAATTAGAATTGTTTAGGTATGAATCGACATTCGTTTTGAAATTCGAAACTTCATAAGTTCCTTAGGCTTGAATTGATGCGCAATTCGTAGTTGTAGCAGTTTTTGATGTGATATGACAATTCGAGCATGCTTGTATGATGTTTTTAGGACATATTGGTATATTTGGTTAAGGTTCTAGGGGCCTCGGGTGTAATTCGGATCATGTTCGGCGCATTTTGGAACCTTAAAACTGCTGAACCTGCTTCTATTGGCTTCCTTCTTCGCGTTCGCGAAGGGTTACTAGGGAGGAAGGTGAGATCGTTCTTCATGTTGGCGATAGTAGGCATGCGTTCGCGAAGGCCGGATAGTTCACCGCGTTCGTGAAAGAGGGGTCACGTTCGCAAAGGTCTGGCTCAGTGTGCATGACGTTCGCGTGGGTTATCTCACGTTCATGAAGAGGATTTTGGAAGCTATGCAGTTTTGTGCATGGCCAACGCGAGGCTCATTACACGTTCACGATTAAGGAAATCAGGGCAGTGATTTTTGTGCTTTGCGAACGCGAGGCATTTTCCGCGTTCGCGAAGAAGCACTGGGCAGCAGACTTAAGTTTGAAATCGAGGGTTATTTCATATTTCACATTTTTGGCGATTTAGAACTCAGTGAGGTGATTTTTCGGGAGATTTTCAAGGAAAATATTGGGGTAAGAATTCCTAACTCAATTTTGGCTAAATTACCCAAATATATTGTTATTTTTAGCATTTAATTGGTGTTTTAATTTGGAAAATTGTGAAAACCCCTTTGGCTAAATTGAGAATTTGAGGGCCGAGTTGTGATTGGAATTTAGAAATTTTGGTATGGTTGGACTCGTCGTTGAATGGGGGTCTGGATTTCATAACTTTTGTGAATTTTGAGACGTAAGCCCCGCGTTGACTTTTCGAGTTTGACTTTTTATTTCTTTGCAAATATAGTAAATTTTATTATTTGAATTAGTTTTCTATGGTTATATTTATAGAATGAAGTTGGTTTGGCTAGATTCGAGCCATTCAGAGTTGTATAATCGAGGAAAAGGCCCACTAGTAGATTGAGCTAGAGTTGTTTGAGGTAAGTGACTATTCTAACCTTGTGTGGGGTAAATTTGCCTAAGATTTGTGTTGTTATAAAAATTTTGATATGTGAAAGCCGTGTACGCGAGGTGATGAGTGTGTACACGGGCTAAATATGAAAAATTCTAGAAATTTGCCTTACCTTTTCTTGCTAATTGCTCTAACTGTTTAGTTAAAGTTTGTTCCTTTTATTCCGTGATCATTATTTGAATGTTGAACTCCTTACTTGAAGTTGTTAAAATAAGAAATATCTGATTGTTGAAATTGGTATTGAGATATAAATGCCCTGAATCACTTTGAGGCAAAGTGCTAAATTGTGAAATACTGTTCTACTGAGTTGTTCACTTTCAGTTATTCGTGTACATTGTGGTTGAGCCGTGGGCTCCTTACTGTGGAAGATAATGTTATTGTTGATTTCTTAGGCAAGTTGGGATATCTAGGAACTTGAGGTACGAATTGTGATATGTTGTGATATTGATACACATGCGGTGGTATAAGGTCTGGGTGTTGAAATGCATGCAATGAGATAAGGTGGGCTTGATACACGTGGCTAGAAGGGTAAATACTATAAGTCATGCGGTGTGATAAGGTGGGCTAAAACGCTGGATGATATTTCGGGAAAAATAATTTGTAAAACTAAATGTAAAGGCTCCCATGATGATATAAGGAATGATTGTGAATTTATTTATGATTTAAGACTATGAGGCGGTACCTCGATAGTGACTCTTATTGATACTTTCTATTTCTTCACTTGTGTTTTTAGGTTTTTTTGTTCCGTGTCATAATATCCTTGTTTTCTTCCATGATGTATTATTTTCCTTTATTCGGTGTAGCTAAATTATGGCATACACCTTACTTGTTTAATTTCCATTGTCATTTTTATTATATTGTTATATCTTTTGTCCTATTTCTTATTATTTCCAGTAGGGCCTTGACCTGACCTCTTCACTACTCTACCGAGGTTAGGCTTTACACTTACTGGGTACTCGTGCTATGTTTCTGCGCATCTTTTTGTGCAGATCCAGGTACTTCCTACCAGACCAGACATCAGTGAGTTGAGTCCGTGCGTGGAGACTTCAAGGTATACCTGCCGGCGTTCGCAAGCCTCGGAGTCCCTCTCTACCTATATTATGTTATTTCCTTATCCTTATTAGACGCTGATGTATAGAGATATTCAGTGTCACTTCATAGAGATTGTGACTTATATTTTCGTTGGATTTTGGGCAAATTGCATATGTACTGAGTTATGGAGATTTTCCTTATATCAATTGTTGAGTTTTAAGCTTTTAAATTATTATTTCAGTTACTTCCGCATGTTTGTTAGCTTACCTAGTCTTAGAGACTAGGTGCCGTCACGATATGCTACGGAGGAAAATTGGGGTCGTGATAGTGAGTCTCTTCAGCGGCATCGCTACATATAAAATATTTCGTCAGAAGGCTGAATTGCTACAACATATCTCTATCACACGATCTAGACAAGAAGTGAGGAAAAATCCTATAATTCCATGTAGCCTCATGTTTATAAGTATGGCGCGCAACATACCCATAAACAAGACACTATTAGACACGGCATGTAGACACCCTAGGACTGAATTGCTCTGATACCATGTTTGTCATGACCCAGCCCAGGGCCACGATAGATAACCCACACTAAGTGCCAATCATCACTAAACTTGCTGATAATGTACTAATCATGAATATATACGGATAAACTGAACAAGCATAAGCATAACTGATAAGAACTGTATAATCTGGAAAGCTGACAAGGATAACACAAGCTGACATATAAAATCATACAACTGTAGAGGTGCATATCTACAGGCCTCTAGGAGTGTTGAACTAAAAAGTACTGGATGGAACAAGGCCCCGTTATACCCAATCTAGTTGACTGTACAAATACCAAAAGATAAGTAACTCCGGGAGTAAGAGCACTGACTCCAACAGCAGGTGGGGCCTACTGATGTGGCTCAAATGTTGATCTATCTTCACCTGTGCTGCATAAAATGCAGCACCCCGGAAGGAACGTGAGTACAATATGTACAAAGTATGTAGGGTGGAAAGTATATGTAAAGCATACTAAAGTATGACTGTAAGATGGAAATCTGAATATAAGCTAAAAGCTAAACAAGAGTCTGAACTAGCAACTGATCTGGAACTGAAATGAAGTTCAAGCTGAAACTGAACAACTATTTGAACTAGTACATGTCTGGTGTTATGGTCTATATCCCCCCAATCTGGTAACTGTAAAACTGAACTAGCCTCATGTATAGTCATGCAATGCAAACTGTAGCTATATACAGATACATAACATGACTGACTAGCATTATGGGTTATATCTCCCCAGCAGGTAAATATATAAGCAATAGGCCCGCCTGGTGTTATTGGCTATTCCCTCCACCAACATATAACCAATAGGCCTCGATGGCATTATGGGCTATCTCCCCCAACATATAATCAATGGTCCTCGCTGGTGTTATGGGCTATATCCCCCAGCACAATAAATGTATGAATGTATGAGGCGTAACACAGGTGGAAACATCATATGGACTCAAGAGATCATGAAGGAAACCATAAATGGAATCACAAACGTAATCTGACGCCCGTCGTCCATAAGTTGGATGGAGGAGCCTATCCCCATTTTAGGGAGAAATTGATTTTTTACATGAGATACTAAGGTTAATTAACACATTAGGATCCCTCTATAATCAATTTAGAACCAAGGAACTCAAGATTTGTTCAACTCTTCGAATTTCCAAACATTTAGACAGAGTTTCCCCTAAAACCGGATGATCCCCAAAAATAACATCGAGTACCCCAATATACACAGGAATGGATACCCGTCCAAGATTATAAAATCAAACTAAAGGAGATCCATTTTTCCACAGTAGTGTCAAACGATTGACAAAATGGAATTTTGAATGTAATGTTGACTCATAGTGGCTAACTTGTGAAATGAAAGTCTAAATATGATTTAGGAATAATATAAGTATAAACACATGAAAATTAAGCTTAGATAATATTACATGAAGCTATTAGGATCATAAGGGGGTTAGTTATACATAAAAACATCAAAGGAACAGAATAAACGAAAGTTCGGATAGCATAGGCCAAATAGGCGATTTGCCCTTTTGTTTTTGTTGTGTTTTGAAGTTCAAACCTAAACTATTTACTTGCATTATTCACATATGTAATTGAATAATATACAAGGATACAATACATGCTGATATTTCCCTTGAACAACCCTTAAAAGATCAAGAAGTATGGCTAGAACATAGCTAAACCAAATCATGCAAAAAATGAAAAGAAAATCCTACATACCTCTTATGTTCTTCCTTACAAACCTTATTTCCTTTGATCAACACCCTTACTTATACTTGTATTGATAAAATAAAGAGGTGACAAGCTTCCTTAGCCACGAATATCTTTCCAAAACTCGAGTTACGAATAAAAGAGGACAAAAAAGTCTTACCTATGTCGTAAGGATCGTGTTGATGTGTTCACCTCTTGATTTTGAGTTGCGGATGATGGAATTGCTTCAAAATCCTAGGTTTTTTTAGGATGTCTAGAGGAAGGAATTAGGTCTGATTTGGGTCGAAATAAGGCCTAGAGACGAAGTCCACAACTTTATATAGAAAGATAATTCTCGGCCGACCTTGTGGGTCCTGAAGGGTGCTGCTTGTGCAGTCTCACGAAAATACAAATATCTCCCCACTCCGACATCGTATCGGTGAACAGTTTAATGCGTTAGAAACTAGACTAGTAGTTATTCAATAATATAGATGGATCACCCCATAATACCAATTATATTGAGAGAAAAGCTCATTAACATTAGACGTAAAGTTTAAGTAAAATTATGAACGTAACTTGTGGCAATTTTTGTCGATTTTTATTTCATAACTAGTTTGACTTCAAAACTTAACACACGACTATAATAAGAATAAAATAACTCATAACATCACTTCCTTATCATGTTAAGCACCCTAGTATCACCCCAAAATTACGGGTTATAACATTCTGAACTTGCCGACTTTCGACGAAACTTATTTTTTTCGATTCGTTTAGCTTCTAAACCTTCCAATCCTCTTGGTGCTTGCAGTTCATGATATTAAATATTTTTTAACTTGCAAGGTAACATGATTAACTTACTTTATGTACTTTCAAAGATGATCTAATTTCCGAGCATACATTAATTGGCTTACAACGTACTTTTACGTACGAAAACATGGGGTGTAACACTTTGCTACAAAACTTTCCATTTCATCTTCCATTTTCGGCCAATAGTACTCCGCTCTTATTAGTATTTTCACTAACGATCTTCCCCCAGCATGATTACCATTGTGTCTCTCGTGCACTTCTCTCATCACATATTCAGTTTGTGATGGTCCAAGGCACCGTGCTAAGGGTCCTCCAATCATTTTACGATACAAATTCCCTTATATTAGGAAATACTGAGCAACTTTCAATCGTATCAATTGAGATTCTTCTTATCCTCAGGTAAAATTCCATACTCCAAATAATTCACAAACTCGTTTCTCCAATCCCAAGTTAAATTATTGAAATTTACCTTATTCTTGGTTTGATCAAGGGCTGAATGGAGTTTGACACATCATCCAAAACCCCTAGATTTTCTAATACCTCAGCTTATGCATTTTCTTCCTCGGGTACTTAGATAGCTTTCTAGGTCTGGAAATGCCTTAGTAATTCTCGTACCTTTTCTAGATATTGCTGCATTCACATCCCTCTTACCACATAATTCCCTTGCATTTGGTTTACTACCACCTGCAAGTCACTTTTGATTTCGATTTGTTCAATCCCAAGCTCTCTCGCATGTTCTAAACCTACAATCATAGCTTCATACTCCGCCTCATTGTTATTAATTGGATAACACTTTATTGCTTGTCTTATAATCTCTCCCAAAGGTGAAACTAAAACAATTCCCAAACCTACTCCTTTTACATTTGAAGAACCGTCAGTATACAATGTCTAAGTCCCCAGATTAGATCTGGAAAATACTCGTACCTCTTTTCTGCTTTAGGAAGTAGGTTCGAGCTGAAATTTGCTACGAAATCCGCTAGTATGTGAGACTTTATGGCAGTTCTAGGCTGAGAGATAATATCATATTCACTAAGATCTATAGCCCATTTAGCTAATCTCCCTGACAACTCTTGCTTCTGCAAAATATTCCTTAGTGGGAAAGCAGTTATAACAGAAATAGGATGACATTGAAAATTGGGTCCTAACTTTCTTGATGCCATAATTAATGCTAATGCAAGTTTCTCTAAATGAGGGTACCGTGTCTCGGCATCTGATAAGGATTTCCACACATAATAAATTGGAGACTTCTTACCCTTGTATTCACGTACTAGCACCACACTTACTGCCACGTCTGATACAACTAAATAAACAAGCAATCTTTCTCCGTCCCTTGGTTTAGCTAATAGGGGCGGCTTCGATAAATATGACTTCAAATCATTCAAACCTTGTTACACTTGTCAGTCCATTCAAATTGATTTTGCTTTTTCAATATTAAAAAAATTAAAATATTTTTCTAAAGATTTGGATATAAATCTTCCTAAAGCTGCTACTCTACATGTTAATCTCTATACCTATTTTTTGCTTGTAAGTACATCAGGTATTTCCTCAATCGCTTTGATCTTAGTGGGATTCACTTTGATGCCCCCTATTAGAAACAACAAATCCCAGAAATTTACTTGAAGCGACACCAAATGCTCATTTCTCCGGGTTTAACTTCATGTTATACTTGCGGAGAATTTTGAAGGTTTCAGTCAAGTACTGGAACTGATCCTCTGCTTGTGCTAATTTGACCAACATATCATCAATGTAAACCTCCATGATTTTTCCCAAGTGCTCTTGAAATATTTTGGTCACCAATCTTTGGTACGTTACTTTAGCATTTTTTAAACCGACCGGCATAACTTTGTAGCAGTAAGCCCCCTGTCTATAATAAGCGAAGACTTTTCCTCATCTAGAGGATCCATCTTTATTTAATTATAGCCAAAATATACATCTAAAAACTTAAAAGTTCATGACCTATGATATAATCAATTAATTGATCTATATAAGATAAAGGAAACAAATCTTTAGGGCAAAATTTGTTTAAATCAGTATAATCCACACAAACTCACCACTTCCCTTTCTTTTTTGGGACTATGATTGTGATGACCCAAAAGGTCATCACTCGTTTTGAAAGTAAGTTCTGCGTTCCGAGGCCTTAAAAACCTCTTTTGTCTCACCTCGATTTGTGTGCACGGTCCGGGCGTATTTCCGGAAAGCTTTTATGTGAAAACTAAGTAAAATATGGAAATTGTCTTATAAAATTGAATAGAGTTAACTTTGGTTAACATTCTTGGTAAACGGACCCGGGCCCGTGATTCGACGGTGTCGTGGGGTCCGTAGTAAAATTTGGGACTTGGGCATGTGCCCGGAATTGAATTTCGAGGTCCCAAGCCCGGTACATGCCTTATATAATAATTAAGTTGAATCTGTGAAGTTTGGTAAGAATCGGAGTTCGTTTAGTATAAATCGGACCTTTATTTGAGAAATTGGGAATTTTGGTGTTCTTGAGTGATTTCATGAATTTGAGGTTTAATTCATAGTTATTTATGTTATTTTGGTGATTTGATCGCACGAGCAAGTCCGTATGATGTTTTTGGACTTGCGTGCATGTTTGGTTCGGAGCCCCGAGGGCTCGGGTGAGTTTTGGATAGGCCACAGAGTGAAATTGGACTTAGGAAAACTGCTGCTGTGTTGCAGGTCTGCAGGCTTCGCAATTGCGAAGCTTGGCTCACAAATGCGAGCTCGCATTTGCGAAGTAACATCGCAATTGGGATGATGGGCTGGGGTAGGGAACCATCGCATTAGCGAGGCTTATGTAGCAAATGCGACCTTAGCAGGCACCACAATTGCGAACAGTGTTCGCATTTGTGAAGAAGGCAGAGATAGGCCATCCTTTGCAATTGTGAATCTTTGGCCGCAATTGCGAGTTCGCATTTGCGAACATATCATCGCAAATGCGATATCTGCGCCTGTATAAATCATAACTTAGCCGAAAATTCTTCATTTTTCAAACTCCCTCAACCCTAAGCTCTCTTGGACGATTTTCTAAAGAAAAGTTCTTCTCCAAATCAATTGTAAGTCATTTCTAACTCATTTTCTTTAATCTATAACATCTTTTCACATGATTTCAACTCAAAATCAAGGGTTTTCATGGAGGAAAATGGGTGTTTTGGGTAGAACTTAGGATTTTCAAATTTTGGAGAGTTGGACCTCGATTTGGGGTCCGATTTCGAAACAAATTATATATTTGAGTTCGTGGGTGAATGGGTAATCGGGTTTTGGTTCGAACCTCGGGTTTTGACCATGTGGGCCCGGGGTCGATATTTGACTTTTTGTGGAAATCTTTAGAAAACCTATTTCCATGCATTAGAATTGATTCATTTAGCATTTATTGATATCGTTAAGTAAATTGTGGCTAGATACAAGCGAATTGGTGGTGAAAACAAGAGGTAAAGCGATAGCTGAGGCTTGAATTGTGTTCGTGGCATTGAGGTAAGTGTTTGGTCTAACCTTAGCTTGAGGGATTAGGAGTTGTCTTATTTGCTATGTGTTAATTGTTGAGTACGACATAGGCATGGTGACGAGTATCTATACGTCGGTGTCAAGCATGCCCGTGAGTCTTATACTATGATTAATGTGACTCCGTTTCGTATTGTTGATGCTTTATATGACGATATCCATTGTTAAGCAAGGCTTGTGGAAGTATTTTTGGTAATTGAACATTATAGAGCGTTGGCTCAAACTGAGAATTGAGTTGTGAATTAAATGTGGAAAAGAGAAGAGGTTTATGATATTGTCTCCCTTGCCGGGATGTTATTACTCATGATATTGTTTCCCTTGCCGGGATATTGTTGTTATTCTATTGTTCCCTTGCCGGGATTTTATTGTGATATTATTGATTCCCTTGCCCAAATTGCTTTGTGATTGTTGCTTGGGTGAGGAAGCGTGTAAAGCACGAAGGGTGATGTCGTGCATGATTTTGTGAGTGTTAATGCACGAAGGGTGATGTCGTGCCGATATTGTGAGGTAAAAGCATGAAGGGTGATGCCGTGCGGCACGATGTACAATGTCGTGCCATGATATGAGTGATAATGCACGAAGGATAATTCCATGCCATGATTATGTGAGGTAAAAGCACAAAGGGTGATGTCGTGCCAATTATATTGATTCTTATGGTGAGGACGAGAGTAAAAGCACGAAGGGTGATGCCGTGCACTTGTCTTTGGTTTTCTTGATTCTTGCTGATAATTGAATTGTGGTGTTCTTTACATTTATCTATTGGTTTTCTGTTGTTACTTGATGTTCCCCGCAGCATGTTTCCCCCTCCTATCCTTAACTGTAAATTTCTGCCTTTATTTTCCCGCTGTATATGATTTAACTGCATAGGTTTATTTGGTATTCTTGTCCTAGCCTCGTCACTACTTCGCCGAGGTTAGGCTAGGCACTTACCATCACATGGGATCGGTTGTTCTAATACTACACTCTGCACTGTGTGCAGATCCCGGTGCTGCAACTTTTGGACCGCAGTGAGGTTGCTGCCTTCAGTCCATCAGGCGACCCGAGGTAGTCCTGCAGGCGTCTGTAGGCCTTGGCATCTCCTTCTATCTTTCCATACTGTTTCTTCTATGTATTTCAAAAACAACTTTGTATTTATCTTTCGGACCCCTATTTGTAGTACTCCTAGACAGTCTGTGAGATTGTGACACCAATTCTGGGTAGATTATGTTTATGGATTGGTATCGGTATTATTATTAAATTGTTACGTTTCATTCTTCCGCTTTACTATTTCTGCTATTTAAATAATGTTAATTCACAACTGTTGAAGGATTAAAAATGGAAAAGGTAAAATAATTGTAATAATTGGCTTGCCTAGCTTTCACTAGTAGGCACCATCACGACTCCCGAGGGTGGAAAATCTGGGTCGTGACAAATTGGTATCAGATAGGTTGCTTAGGTCTACAAATCACGAACAAGCTTAGTAGAGTCTGAGGGATCGGTACGGAGACGTCTGTATTTACCCCCCAGAGGCTAGAGAGTAGGAAAAACATCACATCTATTCCTTCCTGTCGTGCGACTTGATTTCTCAATGCTAATTGAACTTCCACTCTGTTCTTTCGCAGATGGTGAGAACACGTACCGCTTCATCAGCTGACCAGCAGCCCGAGCCCCCAGTAGCAGCTCCTGCAAGGGGCACAGGTCGAGGCTGTGCTAGGGCCCGAGGCAGAGGTAGGGCTCAGCCTAGAGCTCGAGCAGCAGCATCAGCGACGGAGCCTCAGGTTGAGTTTAACGATGAGGTTCCAACCAGACAGTTCTGGCAGGACCAGCTCAAGTCCTAGAGGGGTTCATCGCCACCCCGGTACTTCAGGATGCTCTGGTCCGTCTAGTGGGCCTTATGGAGAGTGTCGCCCAGGCAGGCTTGCTTCCCGTAGCACCATCCGTCTCTCAGGCTGGAGGAGGAGCCCAGACTCCTGCTACTCGCACTCCGGAGCAGATGGCTCCCCAATTTTAGACTCCAGCAGCTCAGCCAGTTGGGGTAGTTCATCCTGGTGTTGTGGCACAAACCGGAGAGGGGCCAGCTATGTCTGCTGATGCCTTGTGGAGATTGGACAGGCTCACCAAGCTCTTCACTACTACTTTTGGCGGTATATCTTCTGAGGATCCCCAGGATTATTTGGACAGTTGTCATGAGGTTCTTCGGAACATGGGGATAGTGGAGACCAATGGGGTCGACTTTGCTGCTTTTCGTTTGTCTGGATCCGCCAAGACTTGGCGGAGAGATTATTATTTGGCTAGACTAGCTGTGACGACCTGACCCATCGTCACGTGAGTTACCGTCCCGTTTTTCCCATTCTATGCCTCTTCATGTTTCATTATCGGCATTTGGTGTGTTAGGGTTTATTTGGATTGGTTTTGGTAGGAAATGAGACACTTAGTCTCTTAAAGGAAGGTTTGGTTTGAAAAAGTCAACCGGATGTTGACTTATGAGTTAGAAGGCTCGGATGTGATTTTCGGTGATTCGGTTAGCTTCGGGGGATGATTTGTGAATTAGGAGTGTGATCGGAAGTAATTTTGGAGGTCCGGTGTAGAATTAGGCTTGAATTGGTGAAGTTAGTATTTTGGCGAATTCCGGTTGATAGGTGAGAATTTGATCCGAGGGTCGGAATGGAATTCCGAGAGTTGCAGTAGCTTCGTTAGGTGATTTTGGATATGTGAGCAAAATTTCAGGTCATTCGGAAGTGTTTTGGTCGGGTTTTTGATCAAATGCATATTTCGGAAGTTTTGAAGAAACTTAGGCTTGAATCCGATGTGATTTAATGGTTTTAGCGTTGTTTGATGTGTTTTGATGATTGGAACAAGTTTGAATAATGGTTTAGGATGTGTTGGTGCTTTTGGTTGAGGTCCCGGGGGCCTCGGGGTGATTTCAGATGGTCAATCGGACCAATTTCGGCCTTTAAAAGTTGTAGGTTTTTCCAGCTATTTGTTGCAGAGAATTTACCCTTCGCATTCGCGTAAAGAGCCACGCGTTCGCGAAGAAGGGATTTGGGAGACAAGTGAATTACTCTTCGCGTTCGCGTGTGTAGGTCCGCGTTCGCGGAGGGCTAGCTGAGTGTGCATCACGTTCGCGTGGCAGTAGCCGCGAACGCGTATAAGGTATTGAGGTTCAGAGACTTTTGTCTTCGCGTTCGCATGTGCACTGTCGCGTTCGCGTAGCTCTGGGAAATTATAGCTTCGCATTCGCATAAGTAAGCCCGCGTTCGCATAGGTTTAATTTTGGAAAAATTAAGTGTTGTGCTTCGCGTTCGCGATGGAGTAGTCGTGAACGCGATGAAGGTTTTCCAGGCCTGGGCAGAATGTTTTAAAACATTTCATCCGCGAACCCAACCGATTTTTCCACCATTTTTGGGCATTGTTGAGAGCTTTTGGACGGGGATTGAAGAGAGTTTCAACTGGGATCGATTGAAGGTAAGTTTTATGAGTTAAAAACATGATTTTATTGTAGAATCATCCTTGAAATTCATGAGAATATAGCCAAATTGTAAGAAATTAGGGCTTGAGTTTGAAATTCTAAATTTGAGATTTGAGGGGCTATTTGTGGCCCGATTTGAGAGATTTTGGTATGTATAGACTCGTGGCGAGATGAGGAATCCTGTGATGTTAATTTTCTGATTTTTTGAGAAGTGGGCCCGGGGCTCGGGTTTTGCAAATTTCGTGATTATCGATATTTTTCGAGTCTTTTCGATTGGGTTATGTTCCCTTAGCCTATT
>NW_017671416.1:0-13515 GCF_001879085.1 Nicotiana attenuata | reverse complement strand
GACTAAAGAACAATTACTGATTAAATTGAAATGACTAAACTAAACTAACTAAACTAACTAATAATATCAATACAGGATTACTAGTTTAAACAAATCAAAGTCAAATAGTGCCCAAATAGGATTGATTAAAGACTATCAAGACTGTAAGAAAAACAGATTCGAAACACACAATCAAACTAGTAGAACAAACTTAATCATACATGAAGCCTGAAGAAAATTTAAGCAATTCCAAACTTAAACTAAACCCTAATCATGATCAACCCTAATTCTAAAGAACTCAATCACAACTAAATCGACAAACGAACCAATTCTCACTATTGATTAAATGACAATGAAGAATAAACAAATAAGAAACAGGCTAACCTACTCGAACACTGGATCGAACGAATTGATAAAAAAAAATGAGAAGAAATAAAATCAAACCCTAAATTGATTAATCAAGAAGAAATATCAGTCATGAAGAAGAAACTAACGAAGAAGAACAAGGAAAAACTCACTTGTGGAGTCCTAGGGTTCTGCCTCCTCTTAGATTTAACATTCGAGCAACTCCAGTAATATTCGAACATCACTGACGGTGGATTCTTCATGAGGGGGGGGGGAGGAGATCATGTGATGTCGATTTGATGATATTTGGAGTATTTTAGGGTTTTAGGCCGGATTTTGATTTGAAATTCGAGAACATGCAAGAGGATTCGAATGAAGCTGGCCAGGGGTTTGGAAAGAGGATCTTGGGGAGAACATATGGTGTAAAAATGGAGTCGTTTGGTGGTGGCGCCGCCGTGGGCGGCGGAGGCGGCGTCACTGCTTTCGAATATTCGAGCAGATTGGCTAACATTCGAGGGAACATATTTTGGGCATTGGAAAGTGGAAGGGGAAAGGAATCGATGGTGAAAATTTGGGTGGGTTTGGAGCTTGACCGCCGCCGTGAGCGATTTCCGGCCGGCGGCGGACGGCGGAGAGACGGTGGTAGACGGTGGGATGGCGGTGGGCGACGGTGGTGTTACATGATCAGGGTTTGAGAGACGGTGAGGGTAGGGGGGGTTCTGAGGGGGGAGGGGTTGTTCAGACATATATATATTAAGGGTAGGGGACTTCTGGGCCATCTGATCAATTAACCTCAACGGTCCAGATTAACCCAAGATGGAACGGCGTCGTTTTGTGGTGTAACGGGATTGGACCGGGTGGACTTTTGGATTTGGGCCGATTTTGAACTGGTTTTTTGGGAGGGATTTTGTTTTTGGGCTGGTGTTATTAAAAAAATTGGCCCACATTTGTATAACCAATTAAATCTCTTTAAACTCCTCTCTTTTCAATTTTTCTCTTTTTTCCTTTTTATTATATATTTTCAGATTTTTGTAAAAATGCAAAATTAAAATAAAGACCTGATTTATTCCCAAAATTAAACTAATTATTTCCTCAAAATTGATTAAGTCCTAATTTAAAGGAAACTCATGACAAATTCAAAAATTACTAGTTAAAAATGCAAAATGAACTATTTTGTTATTTTCTTCTTTGTAAAGTAACTTAATTACTAATTAATGCTAAAATGTGAAATTAAGCCCTAAATGCACATGCCAAGCATATTTTTTTGTTTTTCATGAATTAAAATGCACCAATAGAAATGCAACAATTACCAAAAAATGCCACAAAATTCACGAAAAATTACAAAATACTAAAGAAATTGTTTTGTTTGAAATTTTGGGAATTATTGCTTAGGGCAAAAATCACGTGCTCACACCAACCACCTTCTCTGCCTCAAGTTTAGCTCCTTCTGCTTGAACAAATACTGTATACTCTTGTGATTCGTGAACACCTCACATGACACGCCATATAAATAGTGCCTCCAAATCTTCAGCGGGTGAACAATGGCTGCTAACTCCAAATCATGAATTGGATAATTCTTCTCATGAATCTTCAACTGTCGCGAAGCATAAGCAATGACCTTGCCATCCGGCATCAACACCGCACCAAGTCCAATACGAGATGCGTCACAATAAACTGTATATGGCCCTGAACCTGTGGGCAAAACCAACACCGGCGTCGTAGTCAAAGCTGTCTTGAGCTTCTGAAAGCTCGCCTCACACTCGTCCGACCACCTGAACTGGGCACCCTTCTGGGTCAACCTGGTCATCGAGGCTGCAATAGATGAAAACCCCTCCATAAACTGACGGTAATAGCCTGCCAAACCCAAGAAACTCCGGATCTCTGTAGCTGACGCAGGTCTAGGCCAGTTCTTGACTACCTCTATCTTCTTCAGATCCACCTGAATACCCTCTGCTGAAACAACGTGACCCAAGAATGCAACTGAATTCAGAACAACTCTCAGATGCTGCTCATGCTCCTCCCGGCTGCAGGAATAGATCAAAATATCATCAATGAAGACTATCACGAACAAATCCAAGTAAGGCTTGAACACTCGGTTCATCAAATCCATAAAAGTTGTTGGGGCATTTGTCAACCCGAATGACATCACCAAGAACTCATAATGCCCATACCGAGTGCGGAAAGCGGTCTTAGGGACATCGGACGCCCTAATCCTCAACTGATAGTAGCCAGATCTCAAACCAATCTTCGAAAATACCTTAGCACCCTGAAGCTGATCAAACAAATCATCAATCCTCGGCAATGGATACTTATTCTTGATTGTAACCTTGTTCAACTACCGGTAATCTATACACATCCTCATCGATCCGTCCTTCTTCTTAACAAACAACACCGGCGCACCCCAAGGCGAGACACTAGGTCTAATAAAGCCTTTATCAAGCAAGTCTTGCAACTGCTCCTTCAATTCTTTCAACTCAGGCGGGGCCAAACGATATGACAGAATAGAAATGGGCTGAGTTCCCGGAGCCAAATCAATGCAGAAGTCAATATCCCTGTCGGGTGGCATACCCGGCAGGTCTGAAGGAAATACCTCAGGAAACTCACGAACAACAGGCACATAATCCATAGAAGGAACCTCGGCACTAGAATCACGAACATATGCCAAATAGTCCAAACACCCCTTCTCGACCATACGTCGAGCCTTCATATATGAGATAACCCTACAGGTAGAATGACCAGGAGTCCCTCTCCACTCTAAATGAGGTAAACCCGGCAAGGCTAAGTTCACAGTCTTGGCATGACAGTCTAAAATAGCGTGGTAAAGTGATAACCAGTCCATCCCCAATATGACATCAAAATCAACCATATCCAGAACTAACAAATCTACTCGAGTCTCAAGAACCCCAATCACAACTATACATGAACGATGGATACGATCTACCATAATAGAATCACCCACCGGTGTAGACACATATACAGGAGCACTCAGAGAATCACTAGGCATGACCAGATACGGTGCAAAATAAGATGACACATAGGAGTATGTAGATCCTGGATCAAATAGAACTGAAGCATATCTACTACAAACCAGAACAGTACCTGTGATAACTGCATCAGAAGCCTCAGCCTCAGGCCTGGCTGGAAGAGCATAACATCGGGGCTGGGCCCCACCACTCTGAACTACATCTCTGGGACGACCTCCTACTGGCCGGCCTCCACCTCTAGCAGCCTGACCTCCACCTCTAATACCTCTACCTCTACCTCTAGCACCTCTACCTCCATCTCTAGCTGGCTGAGTGGGCGGTGGAACACTCGGTTCCTGAACCATGGCACGGGAACCCTGATGTTGAGAGCTGCTCGGTGCTCGAGGCAAAATCTAGCAATATGCCTCGTATCGCCACAAGTATAACAAGCGCTCGGCTACTGAGACTGCTGACCTTGATAGCCTGAATAACCACTCTAAAAACTCTGGAGCGGAGGTGCACTGATAGGAGCTGGCAGTGCACTGTAGGTCAACTGATCTGAATACTGCATATGAGAACCACGGCCACCTGGAGCACCGTGAGAAGCCTGAAGTGCTGAATGAAACGGCCTGGAAAAATGGCCCCTACCAAAGGAATCACTACCTCCAGATGAGGCACCACTGAACCGGCCCGAATGATGAGGCCTCTTGTCAGACCCCTGACCACTCCCTTGTGATAGAATCATCTCAACTCTTCTGGCCACATTGGCCGCATCCTGGAAAGAAATCTCGCTCCCCGTCTCCTTAGCCATCTGCAATCGAATAGGCTGAATGAGTCCCTCGATGAACCTCCTCACTCTCTCTCCCTTTATGGGAAGTATAAGAAGAGCTTGACGGACCAAGTCAATAAATCTGGTTTGGTACTGAGTGACGGTCTTCTCCAGAAATAGCTGAGAAAACTGATCCCAAGTCAAAGCCGGTGACCCAGCTAGTGTCACGACCCAAACCCCGATCGTGATGGCGCCCAACACACTGCTAGGCAAGCCCGACCATTTACACAACCTTAACCAAATAACCTAGATGGATAAATAAATATTCACAAGTAAAAATAACAATTTAAGTGTGGAATCTCTGAAATAATTTCTAACATCCGAAAAACCCCAAAATAAAATACTAAATAGCCCACAGATCTGGTGTCACAAGTCTGAGACTCTACTGCATGAGTATTAACCTACTACATAATGTTTCTCTAGAAATGTGGAAAACAGATAAATAAAATAGAAGGAAGATCAGGACTGCGAACGCCAATTTGCAGCTACCTTGAATCTCCCGAATGTGATGCTATGCAGAGAAAGATCCCACTCAGCCTCAGTGGGTACACCTGAATCTGCACACAAGGTGCAGGGAGTATTGTGAGTAATTCCAACTAAGAAAGTAATAAATATAAATAAAGTCTGAGGATAAGAAATCCTAAATAAACACAAAGCACAGCTATAAATACAACAACGTGAACCAATAACATAATACAGTAAACACTGAAAACAATTATAATAAAGTCACACCAGAATAAGAATAAATGACAATTAAATATGTAATGCAACACATAAACCGGTACCTCCAGTACCCCGCTGCGGCGTGCAGCCCGCTCCATTTATTTAACGTCGACGGCGCTCACTGGGGGTGTGCAGACTCCGGGAGGGGCCCCTTACGGCCCAAGCACAATAATAAGCCACATCGTGGCATCAAATAGGCCCTCGGCCTCATATCAATATCAATATCATACCACTGCGGCGTGCAGTCCGATCCCATACTCAGCCCAAAATCACATAAGCCTTTCGGCACAATAATATAAAAATATTCAGCCCAAACTTCATTTAAAAATATTACTTTAGTTTCTACTTTTAGGAAAATGGCTGAGTTTACGAAAACAGTGTTAAATACCAGGGCTGAGTTCAATATCTAGAAATATGGTAAGAAACCAGTAAAAATAATCCCTGAAGGATTCAAGTAGTTGGCACGAAGCCCAATTATGACAATTAATCCATTTTTATAAGGATACCACAAAACTACAATCAATTAGGTAGTAATTTTATTAAGCGGGACGGACCAAGTCACAATCCCCAACGGTGCTCTACCCCACGCCCGTTATCCGGCGTGCAACTCACCTCACATAGCACTACATTGTGCAAATTCAGGGTTTCAAACCCTAAACACAGCATTTACATTTATTACTAACCTCAAGCTGGCCGAAGTCCTAGCTTGCTATGCCCTTGCCTTTCGAATTAACCTCCTCGCGCGTCGAATCTGACCAAAACCACAACGAATACGTCACAATAGGCTAAGGAACATAACCCAATCGAAAAGACTCGAAAAATATCGATAATCACGAAATTTGCAAAACCCGAGCCCTGGGCCCACTTCTCGAAAAATCAGAAAATTAACATCACCGGATTCCTCATCTCGCCACGAGTCTATATATACCAAAATCTCTCAAATCGGGCCACAAATGGCCCCTCAAATCTCAAATTTAGAATTTCAAACTCAAGCCCTAATTTCTTACAATTTGGCTATATTCTCATGAATTTCAAGGATGATTCTACAATAAAATCATGTTTTTAACTCATAAAACTTACCTTCAATTGATCCCAGTTGAAACTCTCTTCAATCCCCGTCCAAAAGCTCTCAACAATGCCCAAAAATGGTGGAAAAATGTGTTGGGTTCGCGGATGAAATGTTTTAAAACATTCTGCCCAAGCCTGGAAAACCTTCATCGCGTTAGCGACTACTCCATCGTGAACGCGAAGCACAACACTTAATTTTTCCAAAATTAAACCTATGCAAACGCGGCCTTACTTATGCGAACGCGAAGCTATAATTTCCCAGAGCTATGCGAACGCGACAGTGCACATGCGAACGCGAAGACAAAAGTCTCTGAACCTCAATACCTTATACGCGTTCGCGGCTACTGCCACGCGAACGCGATGCACACTCAGCTAGCCCTCCGCGAACGCGGACCCACACACGCGAACGCGAAGAGTAATTCACTTGTCTCCCAAATCCCTTCTTCGCGAACGCGTGGCTCTTTACGCGAACGCGAAGGGTAAATTCTCTGCAACAAATAGCTGGAAAAACCTGCAACTTTTAAAGGCCGAAATTGGTCCGATTGACCATCCGAAATCACTCCGAGGCCCCCGGGACCTCAACCAAAAGCACCAACACATCCTAAACCATTATTCAAACTTGTTCCAATCATCAAAAAACATCAAACAACGCTAAAACCATTAAATCACATCGGATTCAAGCCTAAGTTTCTTCAAAACTTCCGAAATACGCATTTGATCAAAAACCCGACCAAAACACCTCCGAATGGCCTGAAATTTTGCTCACATATCCAAAATCACCTAACGAAGCTACTCCAACTCTCGGAATTCCATTCCGACCCTCGGATCAAATTCTCACCTATCAACCGGAATTCGCCAAAATAGTAACTTCACCAATTCAAGCCTAATTCTACACCGGACCTCCAAAATTACTTCCGATCACACTCCTAAGTCACAAATCATCCCCCGAAGCTAACCGAATCACCGGAAATCACATCCGAGCCTTCTAACTCATAACTCAACATCCGGCTGACTTTTTCGAACCAAACCTTCCTTAAAGAGACTAAGTGTCTCATTTCCTACCAAAACCAATCCAAATCAACCCTAACACACCAAATGCCGATAATGAAACATGAAGAGGCATAGAATGGGGAAAACAGGGCGGTAACTCACGTGACGACGGGTCGGGTCGTCACATCCTCCCCAACTTAAACAAACGCTCGTCCTCGAGCGTACCCAGAGCTGTGCTAAAAGCCAACCAATCGCTGAATAACCCTTCCATGCATATACCCGGGGGTGATTCCACATCACCCTATCTCACATAGGTCCGACAACGCATTTTAACTATAATTACACAATGCAGTCCCGCCTATAAATCATAGAACCACATTCCACTTTCCGAAATCATTCACAAGACCAGAACCTCACATCTATATTCAGAATAAGCCCGAACCAGCTGTAATAACCCATACCTGCAACCTCAGGTGCAATCATATGATATTCCACATAACCCAAACACTCGAAACGGTAACTTCTATCCACAGTAGTTGCCCACAACGCCCGAATACCGGTAGAAAACCTCTTAACAACTAAAGTTTCCTTCCAATACTTTTACATATACTGCAACTGATAACTAAAACACGCGGCAAATCATCACCATTTCTCTTCAACCATTCATGAAACCACTTCTCCTTTGGCAAATGCTACATCAAATTTCTGAGTCGAAGCTCGATATTATCCTTCCAACATACTGAAATCGAATCTGCTCGTACTCATTAAAGATCCCATCGATCTCATCTAATCAACACACTACTCTGTGACATTACACATTAGTACAGGACTAAGCCACAACTCGCACAATACGCGCACCAATAAGCAACAGTCCGAACATACCCAAATCATGGAAAATGGCTCAAATGAAAGAGCTGTACTTCAAGCCCTCCAGTACCATCACAACACAAAACTGAGAGCCCGTCTCCTCTCATAGAGACAGAACACATAAATCCACTTGTAGTAACATACCTCCACATAACTTCGTCCCAATGCGTGACCTCATCCAGTACGAACCGCTTAGGCAAAAAGTCACCCCGTACATAATCAAAAGTCTCGTATGAGGCCACAAGGTGCTGATAGGCTACCGATTAAATTGCGATACAAAAAGGAAGACGAACTCCGGAAGGAACTGCCTAGCTCACGCACTAATACGTGCTCTCCTTAGAAAATAGGAAGTAAGGCATACAAAAATAGCATATAGGAAACTATGCTCAATGTCACACTGTTGCGGCGCGCAACCCGATCCAAACATAACACTCACCTAAGGAGGTGTACATCGAGCTAAATTGCTCATTAATATAAAATACGGAATTTCGGTCACAAGCACGCTAAGTGCATAATACAGTCCCTGAGGGGACATATAGCGCTATAAGCTACCAAAACCCAAGCTCAACCGAGGAGCGATATACAATCTGAATATCGAGAGCCATTTTGCTCATAAACATCATTCCTACGTGGATCCCCAACACATAAGCATTTTCTCAAACCGTCTCACAACTTACACGGCGCAGTGTATCACTGCATAAAACATCTGACAACGAAATAACACCCTGACTCCTCCATAAGGAGCGCATCACTGAAATGAACCCGTTTGGCCTGACATAAAGCCCATATTCACATTGAATCCATCCACCGACCTCAAGCCGATTCTGATCACACTGAACTAGGTTAATTACCTTTCAAAGGTCCCTAACAACTCATCTTCCGCTCGTAACACATAAGAACATCCATCATAGTCGGAGAAATCATCCGTAGTCCACAACTCAATAGACTGAGTGCCCTCCGGGCATTTATTCTCAATTCAACGATATTAATACAACCTTCATACCGGGTTCAAGTCTTCAATTAATCAAGTGACTAACTGCCATACTTACACACTCTTCCTGTGGGACACCCTCCCACAACCTACCATTACAGATAACTGGGTCGTACCTCCAAACCATCGGCCGCACTAACGCTGAAAAGCGATCAAGAATCATTAACCAGGATGCAAAGCCATTTCACAAAACACCATTCTCAGGCGACGCTGAAGACAATACCGACTTACCTTAAACGTCGAAGCTACTTCCCTGCTCATCCGAGCTCGTGACATCCTTGTCCATACCGAGCTGTTACCTCTATCTTCACTTCAAATTCCATACCACTCATTGCACCCAACATGCCCACATACAATAGGACACGCTTTTCATCAAAGCTTCGGAACCACTATTAGATAACACTTCATCATATAAAATTTTCCACTTAACTCACTTCAGGAGAACCATAGCAACACATAGGTGAATTCTCATAACCGTAGAATATGCAATCTCTAAGTAGTGGTCTAACCCACCATAACCCTTTCGGGATCCGCCTACACGTAACAGGCCCATAACAATGGAATACTCTTGAATAACATCAATTACGACGGACGACAGGCCTCACCTGTACCGCCACAAATCACATGCGTAACTTGATCATGCTGAAGGAATTGATATCTACCACCAATATGCCATCAGATAAATGGCTAACCAATCCATCTTCTTTCGACTTACCCTGATTCCTTAGGAATAATGGTAACTGCATTCAACATATAACACCATCCATCTGCACTCATCCCGAGTGACTTTGAATCACGAGACCATGCTGTCTCACATCCCACGAACCATTTCGTACCTTCCAACTGCTACATCGCAAGTCAAAACATCATAAAATATTCTACGAATTCCGAGCCATTACCTGCACCTTCCTGATAGTGCTACATAGAAGCCCACAATTGATATAGAAAAATTACACATCTTGGCCTCTCCCAATGGAGACTCAGTTTCTAATCACATATACAAATTTAAGATACCCAATTGTCATATGTAGAATCTCGACCACATTAGTACCATTCTCGAGAGTCATTTACTCTATTTAACTGCATTTAGCCTGATTAAATGAACAGAACCACCCGTGCCTCGTTAGCACTCTGACACCACAGGATATGACCTCATCACAATACAAGCAAGCATCTTCCTGCTCTATGCACCGAGCATTCTTTACCAACAACAACTCAAGGCATCCTGTGATTCTCACACATCTACGAAGCACCATATAACCTTTGTCAAAATTTTGCTTCACTCGTGCCATCCTCGGCTCAATTTCCGCAACCCGAACTGATTCGCCAGCATGCCTCAAATCGGAACCAACATAGCACATAACCGTACAATTAGCTAATCAATAGCAAACTCCCCAACTTGGCTCGAAGACACAGATCAAAACACTCCCAACAACTCATAACGCACATACTCCATTGCTGCCTTAATACCATAGTGAGATTAAACTCAATCCTTCATAAGCTTGTGGAAACACAAATCATCTAGAATTTTTTTTTTTTAACTCTTCTGCAAATCTCGCATTCACTCACGCAACAGTTAAGCCCACTCTCTAGGCGATCCAATTTAGATGTCAACACATTTTTCTTCACTTGTAAATGAGATCTTCTAATAGATAACATAAGGATCACATAACATTAGAACACTCCGCAGGAGATGACCCACCTGCTTTGCCTCCAACTACCATTTTTGTATACTTTCCATCGTCCTAAACTGTACGCAGTCGCTTAGTCTTCCTGAGTCTGAACTCATACCGCCACATAAAATTTCTACTTCACTCTCAACTGGAAACATGAAAAGATTCTTCACGCGCCCATAACTCGGAGCTATGACTCGAATCACGATGGAAATTCAAACACCTAATAGTTCTTCTATCATCCAGTAGTCCTTCCTCACCGCTTCCAAGTCACGTAGATACATCTCGCAGTACTAACATACTCATCATATAGCTATCCAGCCGTTACTTCCACTAATAGACACAATACCAAACATATAGGTTCAAACACTTGTTCACACAATCAGCACCTCGGTGCTCAAGACATAGGCGAAGATCCAACCTCAAGTCCTCTAGACTGGCCTACCATAAACTCACAGAGATTACATCTCGCCCCTCGATCGGGGAATCACAAGCCACCAAGGCACATTTGATACTGAGCGCTCGTTCGCGCGTACGAATGCGTGGAAGGAATTTCAAAAGTTACTTTTCAAGCTGAATCGAGGACGCACAATAAGAATTCAAGAATGTGAAATTTTCCTAAAGGTTCTGCAGCCTCTCGAGGATAAGTACAGACGTCTTTGTACCGATCCATGAGACTCTACTAAACCGGCTCATGACTCGCGAGACCAAGTAACCTAGGCTCTGATACCACCTTGTCACGACCCAAACCCCGATCGTGATGGCGCCCAACGCACTGCTAGGCAAGCCCGACCATTTACACAACCATAACCAAATAACCTAGATGGATAAATAAATATTCACAAGTAAAAATAACAATTTAAGTGTGGAATCTCTGAAATAATTTCTAACATCCGAAAAACCCCAAAATAAAATACTAAATAGCCCACAGATCTGGTGTCACAAGTCTGAGCCTCTAATGCATGAGTATTAACCTACTACATAATGTTTCTCTAGAAATGTGGAAAACAGATAAATAAAATAGAAGGAAGATCAGGACTGCGAACGCCAATTTGCAGCTACCTTGAATCTCCTGAATGTGATGCTATGTAGAGAAAGATCTCACTCAGCCTCAGTGGGTACACCTGAATCTGCACACAAGGTGCAGGGAGTATTGTGAGTAATTCCAACTCAGAAAGTAATAAATATAAATAAATTCTAAGGATAAGAAATCCTAAATAAACACAAAGCAAAGCTATAAATACAACAACGTGAACCAATAGCATAATACAGTAAACATAGAAAACAATTATAATAAAGTCACACCAGAATAAGAATAAATGACAATTAAATATGCAATGCAACACATAAACCGGTACCTCCAGTACCCCGCTGCGGCGTGCAGCCCGCTCTATTTATTTAACGTCGACAGCGCTCACTGGGGGTGTGCAGACTCCGGGAGGGGCCCCTTACGGCCCAAGCGCAATAATAAGCCATATCGTGGCATCAAACAGGCCCTCGGCCTCATATCAATATCAATATCATACCACTGCGGCGTGCAGTCCGATCCCATACTTAGTCCAAAATCACATAAGCCTTTCGGCACAATAATATAAAAATATTCAGCCCAAACTTCATTTAAGAATATTACTTTAGTTTCTACTTTTAGGAAAATGGCTGAGTTTATGAAAACAGTGTTAAATACCAGGACTGAGTTCAATATCTAGAAATATGGTAAGAAACCAGTAAAAATAATCCCTGAAGGATTCAAGTAGTTGGCACGAAGCCCAATTATGACAATTAATCCATTTTTATAAGGATATCACAAAACTACAATCAATTAGGTAGTAATTTTATTAAGCGGGACGGACCAAGTCACAATCCCCGACAGTGCTCTACCCCACGCCCGTTATCCGGCGTGCAAGTCACCTCACATAGCACTACATTGTGCAAATTCGGGGTTTCAAACCCTCAACACAACATTTACATTTATTACTAACCTCAATCTAGCCAAAGTCCTAGCTTGCTATGCCCTTGCCTTTCTAATTAACCTCCTCGCGCGTCGAATCTGACCAAAACCACAACGAATACGTCACAATATGCTAATGGGACAATACCCAATTGAAAATAATCGAAAAATAGATAAATTCCCAAAATTTGCAAAAACCCGAGCCCCGGGCCCACTTCTCGAAAATCAGAAAATTTGCCATCAACGGATTCCTTATCTCGCCACAAGTCTATACATACCAAGAACTCTTAAATCGGACCACAAATAGCCCCTCAAATCCCAAATTTAGAATTTCAATCTCAAGCCCTAATTTCTTACAATTTGGCTAAATTCTCAAGGATTTCAAGGATGATTCTACCATATAATCGTGTTTTTAACTCCTAAAACTTACCTTCAACAATTCCCAGTCGAAACCCGCTTCAAATGCTCCCAAGTAGCTCTCAAAGTGCTCAAAAATGGTGGAAAATGGGTTTGGGGTCGCGGATGAACTGTTTTTAACATTCTGCCCGGGCATTGTAGCTAACACTATGCGATCGCATCCAAGCTCCTGCGATCGCATAGCACAAATTTTCCAGGCCTCCAAAATACCCTATGCGATCGCAATGCACCATCCAACGACACTGTGCGATCGCAACACTTCTCATGCGATCGCATAGCACAACCAAACAGCCCCTATAATTCCTTCTATGCGATCGCATAGAGCAAAATTGCTCTGCACTGACTGCTGCATTTCTGCAGCATTTTCAAACTTCAAAAATTCCCGTTAGCCATCCGAAATCCCACCGAGGCCCCCGAGACCTCAATCAAAAGCATCAACGCATCCTAAAACGTCATTCAAACTTGCTCCAATCATCAAAACACCTCAAACAACACCAAAACCACCAAATTACATCGGATTCAAGCCTAAGTTCGTTAAAAATTCCAAAACACGCATTCGATCAAAAACCTACCCAAAACACGTCTGAATGACCTGAAATTTTGCACACATATCCCAAATCACCTAACGAAGCTACAGCAACTCTCGGAATTCCATTCCGACTCCTGGATCAAAGTTTCACCTATCAATCGGAAATCGCCAAAATACTAACTTCGCCAATTCA
>NW_017671415.1:299489-300306 GCF_001879085.1 Nicotiana attenuata | reverse complement strand
GTATGAGCATAAACAGAAGGGATTCCATCAATAGGGGAAATCATTGCCTTAGCTTTTTCTCATAATTGTTTACAACCTTATTAATCTAGTTACAGCCATTTAGTTACCTGCAAGCTAGTTGTTAAAGAACACTCAACTGAGAATTTGAATATTTGAGAAGCTGGTTCTGAAGACTTGGTGGGTCTGAAGATAGCGGTTGATAGGTTAACTCTCTATGGATTCGACCCTGGGCGTAATACTCGGGTTATATTTGCAACGTCCGCAGAGTCCTTTTTATAAGGCATAGTTGGGCGTGATCAAATTTTGGCGCCGTTGCCCGGGAGTTAACGGAATTATCTATTGCCATTGACAGTAATACAAAGATTCTTATTGTAGTCAGTTTTCTCTCTACCAACTTTTTCATTGAAAATTTGACGGTTGTTGATTTGGGTACACAGGTGCATGCCTAGAAGTTCTACGAGGACTGGAGAACTACTTGAAGGACTCTCAGACCCCGAGAAGACATTCCGGGCATTGAATCGTGCAAACAAAAGACTTCAACAATCCCAACAAACACACCAACTCGAAATTGACATGGGCGACATAAACGACCCCAACGGAAACGTCAGGAATGAGCAATTGGCACCTCCTGTGCCGGAGGGTGCACTATATGACTGGGCACAACCCACAGCTGACAATTTGGCCACTGCCATTATAGTGCCCGCAATACAAGCTGAATCGTTCCAGATCACAAATACATGCTACACTTGTTGCAGAACAAGGGACTCTTTTGTGGGACACAAACAGAAGATCCTCAGCAGCACTTAAAGAACTTCCT
>NW_017671415.1:294293-296899 GCF_001879085.1 Nicotiana attenuata | reverse complement strand
GAACTGGTGGAGGACGACTTCAACGCCAAAGCTACAAAGACCTTTATCCATGAGATCCCGATTGATCGGGTAGCCCTCCGAGTCGAAAAGGTGGAGATGTATGAAGAAATACGGAGGCGGGAAATGGAATTCCTATTTAACGACCCTGCACCAGTTAACAAGATGCTGGTTCGTGAATTTTACGCCAACTGCCCATTGAACTTGGGTAGGGAGGTGATTGTTCGGGGTATGGTGGTCAGTGCTCAAATTCAAACAATTCGCCGGGTGTTGCGGCTGCCTCCGTTCACTAGTGATGTCGACTATTACCATGACAGACCGGGGGTGACATGGGAGGTCATGACGGATGTACTTTGCACAGAGGGGCAGCCCATTTGGATACGTGACCAAATAACCCTCAACTCTAACTCTTTCACTCACTTGGCCAAGTGTTGGTTGACTGTTATCTGTAGCAGGTTCCTGCCATCCAGCAATACCACGGACGTGAACTTCAATAGGGCTCTGTTGACTTGTGCTTTGTGACAGGGAAGGATTTTGATGCGGCACGGGTAATTGGAGATGAAATGGTCTTACGGGGCCCGCTGCTGACAAAGGGATTCTATTTCCCTTCCTTGGTGACCACATTGTGCTTGATGAGAAACACCCCTACCAACCCTGCTGTTGGCGATTTGCCTCCCAAAGCAGCTTTCAAAGCTTCTAGCATCAGAGTGGGCAGGGGCAACCGCACTACAATTGAGATTGATGATGAGGAGGATGATCCGGTCCCTGTTGCACCGTCCAGGAGGTCTGTTGACAGTGCCGGGCCCTCTCGGCGCCCCCATTCTGGAGCAGACCTATCACGCTCACAGTCCTCCCGGCCTATGCTGCGCTCCTTGGAGGAAGAGGTCACGGATCTCCGCACCTCGGTGGATGGTCTACACACACGGATGGACGCCATGTCACAGAGGCAGGCTAGATCTGAGAGCCGGTTTATGGCTTGGCTACGCGCATTGGGGAGGGCCTGCCATGTAGACCCCAGCACCGTCTCCGACTCGGATTGAGTCTCAGGGAAGTCTTCTCACCCTTCTGCTCTTTACTTTATTGATATGACATGGGAACATGCCATGATTTTAAGTGTGGGGTGGGAGACTTGCTCTAACTGTGTATTAACATGTATATAGTTGTTGTTGTGTTGTAGCATTAGATGTGGTGTACATATGTGAGTGTGTTATATTAGGAGTAGCTGACTTGGCCCAACGACGGACACTTGTTGACGGGTCTCTTGAGGGTCAAAGTCAGATATACAAAAAAAAAACAAAAAAAAAACAAAAAACTTGTAGAGGACTCTTCCTGATGACGGACTATGTGGACAGTACTCTTGAGGGAAGTAGTTCATGTAGAATTTTTTTTTAATTTTATTTTCTTCTTTTAGGTAGTGTAGTACCTCCCCCTTGGTTTTTCTTTTGACCACGGTTCTTTTCCAAGGGTTTTTCTTGAACCGGGTTAGGTAGATTTTTCTTTTATAGTTTTAGGATTAGATGGGTGAAGGTCAGAATGTAACCCCAAATGTGCCCACTTGCAAAGAAAACGAACTAAGAGTGTGACGTCTAGGCTTGTTTGTAGACTCATAATATATGCCTTAATTTTGCACATCTTGTCTGGCTTGAACACTCGTAGGACTGTGTTGATGAACTGATTCGGAATGAGTTACATGCTAAGTGTGTGTGAGTTGTTACTTGCATCGTATGCTTGCATATGATACCTAGAACTTGCCCTGTGTGTTTGCAAAGCGAAATAGAAGTCGTTTAATTTTAGAGATGATTGAGGCATTTCTTTGTGCAACCCTTTATACTTGAGAATCCACCTGTGCATATTACCATAGTTAACCCCTTTGAGCCTGAAGCCTGTTCTTTGGTAACCCTATAATAATCTAAATCGTTGTGTTTGAATAAGCTCATTGTTTGAACCCTTACCTCCTAGAAGCACTTAATCACTAAAGAATATACAAAAGTCAAAGTGTGGGGTGGGAGAGAACTAGAAAAAAAAAGAGAAAAGGGGAATAAAGAATGAAGGTTCTGGTTGGTGAACTGGCAGTGTACAATAAATCTGAAAAAAAAAAGGAGAAAAAAAAAGAAAAAAAAAAGAAGAAGCCAGTTGTACCTAACGAAAAGTGGTGGTCACAAGTGAAACAAAATGTGAAATAATGATTGGGTTGAGCATGAAGGTGAAACAAAAGGAAGTTGTATTAAAAGTGCTTAGGGAGGTTAGTCACTATATCCAAATATATCCTACCCGTCCCTTAGCCTACATTACAACCTATAAAGACCTCTTGATCTTTGACTGAATGGCTCGATTAGTAGAGTATTACACTAGGGGCAAGCTTATGGTGTGTCTGTGTGGCATGTGAATGCTCTTTGCTGAGAGTGAGTGAATTCTTTCTATATATGGTTCCTTATTGTTGAATTTTATGTGTATGGAACTTCTCTCAGATTTTGTTTATGTGAGGGCATGTGACTCAGGAAGAAAAAGTGAGTCTTCACTTCTGTTAGAGTAATTAGAGTGAGCACAAGTGTGTCTTGGCATGAGAGTCTGCATTTTGAGATATGATTGTGCACTGCTTGGGTCGATCA